>NW_009926748.1:17559-31354 GCF_000696875.1 Nestor notabilis
CATCCAACAGGGCTTTGAACACTGCAAGAGATGGGGCAGCCACAGCTTCTCTGGGGAACCTGTGCCAGCGCCTCATCATCCTCATAGTAAATAACTTAATCCTTTAATCTCAATCTCCCTCTGTCAGTTCAAAGCAATTCTCTCTTGTCCTGTCACTACATTCCCTTGTAAAAAGCCCCTCTCCAGATTTCTTGTAGCCCCTTTAGGCCCTGGAGCTGCTCTAAGGTCTCCCCTTAAGGAGCCTTCTCTTTTCCAGGCTGAACAAGCCCAACCCTCAGCCTGTCTTCACAGGAGAGGTGCTCCAGCCCTCTGAGCATCCATTATCTGGCCCACCTCTCCAGCCTGTCCAGCTCCCTCTGGATGGCATCCCTTCCCTCCAGCTTGCCAACTGCATCACGCAAACATGCCAACGGCACACTCAATCCCACTGTCTGTGTCACTAACAAAGATGCTGAACAGCACTGGTCCCAGTACCAGCCCCTGAGGGACGCTACTCACCGCTGGTCTCCACTTGGACATCAAGCCATTGACTGCAACTCTTGGAGTTCGACCATCCAGACAATTTATTTTCCACCGAGTGGTCCATCCATCAGATCCAGTTACCTTGCCTGAAACCACTCATTTTCACATCAGTAAACATGCTGCAATTTCCACCCTCCCATGAACGTGGGCTTCTGCCCAGTTGTCCCAGGCCCTGGGCCGTTACCATCCCACCGAGCAGCCAAGACTCCACCTGTTTTTTGTGGAGTAACTGGTTGCTGCACAGACAATGCTGCTATCCACCACTGCCCAGCCCTGCTTTCTGCCAGCCCTGCTCCTTTGCTATGGGCCCTCCTCCTGCAGTGTCCGTACACCCTCTAGGTGTGAGCATTTCTCGCTCTTCTGGGGCTCTGCAGCAGAGCTGTGCTTCAAGGAGTATGGATGGTGGAAAGGCCATTGCTGGCAGCACAACTGCTCCTGCCCCAGCCACTGCTCTGATGCAAGGACAGCGAAGAGCCCCGCAAAGTGCCAAGGCTGAACAGAGACCTCAGCTTGACGCTGACGGAGTCAGTGCAGAAATGGGGTCATAATTATCAAAAAGAAGGGCAGAAATTAAGAATTAATTAAATCTCATCCTGGCACTGTCAAAAGAAAACCAAAGCCAAAGCCCAGCACTGTCCCGAGATGAAGTTTATTTACAAACCCACCAAATAAAGGAAAGTAAGAACTTAGTGTCATTCCATGAGTAGTTTGTGCTCACAGACAAGCGCTTTCAGTAGAAAGTCACAGACTCCATATCCAGAGCCACCACCACAAAGCAGCAATTCTCCACTCCCGACCTGCGTCCCCACTGCCACCGCAGGGCAAGGAGAACGAGTTACATCTCCCTGAGCCAGCTCCAACCTGAACCTCGTCCTGAGCTACAATGGTGCCAAAATATACACATTCCTGGAGTTCATTTATAGCTTTTTGGTTAACAGTAAAAATCACCTAGAGACTAAATGACAGCAAGAAACACTCGTTTAGGGGAGAGGTGTTTTTTTGTCTGCTCCCAGAGGAGACACGGCCCATCCCCTAAGGCTGTCACACTGGTAACAGGCCAGTGCCATCGGGCACCTCTTGTCAACACCCCACACGCCAGTGCCAGGGAGGTGGGATGAGGCTGATGCTGGTTGTCCCTTCTCAACCCTGGCTGCAGGTCAGAGGAACTTGTCCAAGAGCTTCAGGATTTGCCATCCCTCTCCCCAGCAGAGGCGAGCCCTTGGCTGGCACAGGGGGGTGTGCCATCCCTGCTCCCATACAGCCATAAGTCTTTCACCAGCCCAAATCCACTTGCAGCCTCAGTGCCACCTGCCAAGGGCACCAGCTCTCACGGACCAAAGCCACCCCACAAGGGCTGTGTCTCTTCCCCATGGCTACAGGCCCATGGGGCAGTGCACAAGGGGCCCTAGGCCAGGCTGCTCCCCAGGCACTGGGGGGAGACAGGGCTGAGGCAAACATGAAATGGGGGTAGAAATGGGGAAGGCTGGGAGGAAGGGAGGGAGGGGGCACTTGTTTTTGTGGCCAGAACACACTTGTCCCTTTGCAGCATTGCCCTAGACCATCACCTCCCTCAAGTCTGCAGCTCAGCCTCTGGGCGCTGCTGCCATCTGCCCCAGTGGCCTGGCAGGCCCCCGAGGGGTCCTGGCAGCCCCCCGAGGGGGATTCTGTCACAGATACAAGTGGGGGGTAGGGGAGGGCAGGGGGCGAGATGATGGGGATGGGGGAGAGGAATGTGTGCCATTGAGAAGGTTTCCCAGGGATGGGGCAGGGTGGGGGTCACCCATCTATGTCCCAGCTGAAGAGATGGTGCTTCACGAGCATGTCCTGCACCCCTTCCTTCAGTGGCTTCTTCTCCTTCTCCTGCAGGAGAACACCGAGACCCAGGTCAGTGCTCCCCACCCAGAAAAGGGAGGCTGTGTCTGTGGCACCCAGACAGAGCAGCCTCCTGCACTTCCCACCTCCACACAGCTGAAACAGGGAGAGGCCCTGTGGTTTGGGCAGCACTGGGGAAGGGAGGAGCCTGCCTTGCCCCACTTCCCCCAGTCCCTGCTGCCAGCATCGCAGCACAGGCCCAGTGCACAGCCTGCCCTGGCAGGAAAAGCAGCCTCATCCACAGCCTCTGGTGCCGGCCCAAAAGGAGGCACAGGAGAGGCTGGAGCACAAAACTGGGAGAGGTAGAAAGTAACTGAAACCCCCAGCTGAGGGAAAGAATGAGAGATGTCACCTACTCACCTCCCTCTTTATTGGCAGAAAAAAAATGAAGGCGAATTTGCAGAGGACTCTGCAACGGGAAGAGAATGATGGTAACAAACACACACACACCCCCCAGCCCCCCCGATCACACTCCCAGCCTGGACCCACAACTGCTGCCCCCGGGCATGTCTGTTGTGTTGAAAGGGCAGCACCACCCATGCATCCCCTCTTTCCCCCCCTCCTCTTTGGGCTTCACATCCTGCCAGGCCCAGGCTGGGAAGAGAAGTTGGAAGATTTGACTCAAGTGCAACCCCTACAGAGCCTGATGCAGCAGCGCAGGGAAGCACGGCCAGGCTCGGGTGCTGCTACCTTGCACTCAGCTGGCAAAGGGAAGTTCCTCTCCAGAAAGCAGACCCCTGCGAGTAGCACTTAAGAGTTCATGCGCTCCCCTCTGTCCCTCCTGGAGTTAGAGAAGTGGACTGACTCCCATGCACAAGTGTCACACACAGAGCTCCCTCGCTGATCCCAACTCTAAGAAGGGGCTGCAGGCACAGCCTCAACCCTGTCCCTCGAACAGGGATGCAGAGCTCAGACCTCCTGGCAACAAGCACATCAGTCCTTCCAGCTCAGGAGAAACTCCTGCATGGGGGTCTCCTCTGACTCCTGAAGCAGTGAGGGAGCCGAGGCTCTGCACGGAAGCTGGCTGGGAGCAGTGCAGCATCAGCCTCTGCTCCAGCTCCACACAAACCCGAGCCCAGCCATGAATCGGTCCCACTTGGTCCTTTGGCTGTGCTGAACTAGCACTGCCCCCATGCTGTGAGAAGGCAGCCGCAGGACACCCGCAGCACAGAGATGGAGGGGACTCCTCTCATTCATCAGCAGCACAAGGAGGACAGGGCACCCCGAGGCGTGCACATCCTGGCTACAGATGCTTCCACTGGGGCCAGAGGGGTGGCGTGGACAAGAGACAGTTCCTGCAGGATGGCAGCAGTTACAGGGCTGTAACGGTGGCTGCTCTGTGGCTCCCTGGGACTGGATGTGGCTTTGCAGATGCAGGAGGGCCAGAGGCACGCCATGTGATGTGTGCCCTGGGCTCCAGGTGATGTGCTTTATGCAAGCTAGGCACTAAAGCCACATTCAGCCCCTCACATCACTCCCTCACTTAACTAGGAGTCAGCCAGTGACTGGACACCTTCCTGGCCAGTGACAGCCACTGTCTCTCCACCACATTCCCTGTTCCTTGCTTGCACTCACGGTGGCTAGCAGAGGACCTGGAGAGCAGGGGGTAGGAAAGGCAGTTTCTCCATCAGAGGAGGTGCAGGGCACAGCAGGAGGCTGCTGGCAGGCAGAGGCTGCCTGCTTGTCAAGACAGCTACGCAGCAGCCAAGCCCTTGGGCCAGGCAGGCACCCTGCATCACATTAAACTGTCTAGACAGTTGCTGCTGCCTCAGCACACAGAAGGAAACCTCTGCAGCAGGGATGCCTGGGCAGCACACACTGCTACTCGCTGGAGAGGGCCCAAAGCCAGCCAGAGTGAGGGCCACCTCCTGCAGGGGAGGAGGAAATCCATGCCAGACCCTGGCGAGGCCCATGGGGACACTTACCTCAGCTCACATTTGATCTGCACCCAGCCGGGACTGCGCAGGAATGACCAGGGATGGAACCACTTCTCCACGGTCTGCAGGCTTGAGCACAGCACCTCCAGCCACAAGTGCAGCACCTGCTCACTGCAGCAGTGGGGCAGAGGCATGTTACTCAGCTGAAGCCAGGGAAAGAAGCCCCATCCCTTTGGGATAGCCTGTTTTCAGCCCAAGCCTTGACCCCAACCCACAGTCCAGAACCCCAGTGGGAAGAGGCTATCCCAAGTAAACTTGTGTGAGCCACTCCATGCAGTAAGAGCTACTTCTTCCAGCCGTGAGCCAGGCCAGCATCACGAACAAGGAGCAGGTCTCACTCTGTGGCTGCAGTGAGAGGGCAAAAAGACCCCGTGGCCTAAGATAGATTGAAACAACTGCTGCCTTTGAGCCCCCTCTGCCCCCTCCCAAGCTCCTTGCACCCACCATGCCTAGGGTATCACGACCAGATGACTCACTTCAGACCAACACAGATGAGGGAACGAAGCTTCACGTCCATCTGTGCATGTGCAGCGTCATGTGTCATGTTCACAGCCTGAACCGCCTGCAGGGAGGGAAGATGTGATTTTACCACTTCCTCAGCTGAGCCTTAGGCTGGGCAGGGCAGCCACTTCAGCAGCACAGCTCCGCACCCTCACCCGGTGCCACCAGCTAGCACCAGAGGGGCCGAGACCTCCCAGTGGCTTCACCTTGCCCCAGGCACCTGGTGTCTCTACTCCCGGCCAGAGAAGGTCTGTGAGGCTGGAGCACCTCCCTAGAGATGGGGATCCCGCAGCCTCCATGCGGAACTTCCCCACACTGGGAGCTGGGCTCTGGCTGGGCTGAGGGAAGCACTTACCCGGTAAAGCAGCTCCTCTGGAGTGAGGACTTTGCCATCTTCATCAAGCCTGCAAAGATCATAGCAGAGACCTAGCTAGCTCTGCAGCTCACGTAGGCCTTTTCCCTCTGTACCCTAACAGCTTTCTTGCTACTGCTGAGCCCACAGATGATCCTACAACCGTGAAAGAGCAAGATACAGATCCAGAAGCAAACACAGGAGTCCAGGGAAGGAGACAAGAGCCACTGCCAGCCCCAAGTCAGCACAGGCACAGCAGCCTGCTGATACTACACCCACAGGAGGATGGGGCAGCCCATGAGCCTTCCCAAAGTGGAGAACAGCAGTGGTTTGATGAGTGCACAGGAGCAGGACACAGACCCAGCTGCTTGGTGTGACTTAAGTGGCCTTACCTGTAAGTCTTGCAGAGCACAAGGCGAGAGTACACAGAGTCAAAGTCACGTTCCACTTCCCTGCTTGCAGCCTAGTGGGGCGGAGGGACAGTCAGTACACTCTACCCTACAGCCCCCTCAACCCAGCCCTCTGGCAGCCCTGCCCCACAAAGGCAGCTGAGACATCTCACCTCTTCAATGAACAGCCAGGGGTGGCAGGGCCCCCCCAGCAGAGATGGCTTCTTCAATCCATGTTCAAATATGGACTTCAAGGCTGGACAGAGTGTTCCTCGCACCAAGTCCGTCACCCCTTCTGTGACCGAGTCATCTCCAGCGATGGAGTACTGAGGAACACGAAGAGCCAGCTCTCAGCATGGTGCCGAGGGGGCAGAGCATGGACGTGCCACTCATCTAACAGCAGCTCTGCACAGAGCTCTTCCACTCACAGGTGCCCACGAGGCCCCCCACCCTTAACCCCTTATGCTCTTGCTGGCTCTGGCATAAGGCACCAGTGCTACTCCCTGGGGATTTGCTGGGACACCAGGACCTTTGTGCCTATGTGGTACCCAGGAGACCACACAGGTGACCCGAGCACCATCCTGGCAGCATTCAGCATGTAGGAACTGTTGTGGTTTGGTGTGATGCTGACTGAGCTAAGGTAAGGAGAGGGACTTGAAATGAGGGTCTCTGGGACATTTTTAGCTGCTAAAAGTCAAGGCAAATGGGGCTAGGTAGGAATTCCCCGGTCAGCTGGGTCACTTCAAGGTATCACCCTGACACACTGTTCCATGAAGGGTATCCCAAAATTAGGATGAGTGGGATCCTATTTACACAGCTGGGAGGAGAACTGCTCAGCAGTACAGGGTGTGTTTATATACAGAGAAGTAATCTGCATCTAAGGAACTAGCCCTGAGAAGGGGGTAAGGTAGCAAGTGAGATGTCAATAGTAAACTCTCTAGGGGCTTCTTCTGCGGGCCCCAGGTCAGCCTTTGAGCCCTTCTTCACTCTCTAAATGCTGAGGAGAGGAAGGAACAGGGCCTTCTCCACTTTCCCTGCAAATTGCCTAGGCCAATAGCTGATGATGTTTGTATCCTTATCCATTACCCCACTCTTGGGGCCATACTGAGGTATCTGTTCCTGACAGGTGGCATCTCACCACTGCTGGTTGTGAGAGGAACCAAGACAGTGTCCCTTAGGCACAGCTACTCAGGGAGAATCCACTGCAGTGGCCTCAAAGCATGAGCAGGATCCACAGGCACAGCCTCAAAGAGGGAAGGAAGAGAGCACAGGCACAGGGGAGCTGGCAGAAACACTGCCCATGGGATCCTCCTGCATACCTGCCTGCTGCTTTCTCAGCCTGCCCAAAGTTCATCTCTAGGGTCCTTGCAAGCCCAGGCGTCACACTCACTATGCCCTGCAGCCCCCTGGGGCCCTCATCCTCCAATCAGTCAGCGTGAGGAAGTTGTGGAAACACGCTTAGGAAGATAAGCTGCCTGATCACATCACCAAGTGCTCAACAGCCAAAGAGAGCAAACAGACCTCAGGAGGGAAACAGACAGCTCTTTTCAACTATGGTTTTTCAGTTATGACATTACCCTTCTTTTTTAATGTTGCGTTTTGTTGTTGTTGTTGTGGTGGTGTTCCGGTTTTTTTTAATTTAATTTAATTACCTCTTTACTCCGCTCATCCAGGATCTCCACAAATTTTGCAGGAAACCAACCTACAAAGAGTGGACAAAAAGAGGTCAGCCTGACATAGGCACTGAGAGACCCCTACACAGACAAGACCAGAGCCCAGTGGGAGCTGAGAATAAATCAGAGTTCAAAGAAGGGTCCAGTACCAAAAGAATGGTCCAATCTCAAAGAAGGACAGGAGTAACCTGAAAATCACAGTAATTAAGGCAACTGCATGAAGAAGCCAAGTACAGGACACTGCCCACAAGCAGCAGAAATGACATGCACCCTACCACCCTGCACCAGGAGGATGGAGCCTAAAGTTGCTGTTTGTAAGAAGTAGCCAGGTAGCTGCACTACTGCTCTCATACCCTGCTTTAACATTTCCCTTGTCCCTGCCAGATGCTCTGGGTAACTGCCAGAGTCTTTGCTGCAAAGGCACCAGAGCAGTTGCTGCAGATGAATGGATGCTCCACACCTGGCACCACTCTCACCAGTGCAACCCATCCTGCTCTCACCTCTCAGTCCGTTCAGCTCTCCCACCCAACAGTGCTCATCCTTCTGGGAAATAATCTGAAAAACAGGGAGTGGAAAACACTGGTTAAAGAGAGTGCAGTGCCAGGAGGGCTGCAGCTACCTGGCTGTGCGCGCACAATGAGGAACAGCTTTCTTCTCAGCTGTTTGCCAATGTTCTGTTCTCACATGGCCCAGGGCCTTACTGCAAACACAATTCACCTGCTCTCCCCAGTTTCAGATGGGACACCCACAGCTAAATGGATGCTTTTGCAGGCTTACCACAGCTCAGTGCGCAGCGTTAAACTGGGACTTCTGCTCAGCTGTGTGGCAGCCAGGAAAGAGACTTCTTGTTTGCATTGAGAACGACCCACAAGACAACACTCACAGGGACACACTGCCTCATTCCCTGGCAACTCCAAGAAACACCAGCTGCTTCCCTTGGACTCCTAAGTGGGCTCTAAGCTGATCTCCTCCCTTCTTTCCCTGCAGAAGGGTCAGTGCAGCACCCCAAACCAGTCAGTTCTGCATGGTCCTGCCCTGGTGCCCGTCTCTAGGCTGACGTACCGTGATGATGTCGTTCTTGCGGAAGCCCAGCTCATCGTCATCGTGTCGCTCAAAGTCCAGCAGGGCCTTGGCTCGCCGGCGGCGGTTGCGGGAACAGGCCACATAGTTCTCGTGGTCCCGCTGGTGGCTCTCCATGCTGTAGTCTGGAGTCAGATCCTAACATGCATGTGGGTGAAGAGCAAAGTGGAATGAAAAGCAACAGATGACTCACAGCTGATGGGCCAAAGCCTGTGTGCCCTTGTTCCCAAAGCTTTTGCTGCTCCTAGGAGGCAGACAACCTCCCAACACAACCTTCCTCCACCAGGGATGGGTCGAGCATCCCTCCCTCTCCACCCATTACACCTGGCATGTTCTTCCTTGAGCCTATGCTTCAGGAGCATGTGAACAGCCTATGGTGGGTGCCCAACACTCATGCCTGGAATACGCAGCTGTGCAGATCCAGCTGTTCCCACTCACAATGCTGCAGTTCTTGGGATCCACACACTGGAAGTGCCGTGCCACCTGCAGAATGGCCTCACGCAGGTCAGCCACTAGCTCTGTCTGCTTGATGTTCTTGGCTTTCAGTGCCTCCAGATCATCATCCCCTGGGGGAGCCCGCACAGCCAGAGGGAAGGCAAGGAAAGAAAACACACATAAGGCCTTTATTTTACTTATTTTTTTTTGTTAACATTAGAAATCACTGATTCTGCAGAAATCAAAAAAGCCTGACATTAAAAGTGCCTACACTAAGGCAGGTACTTACCGCCAACCTATTCAATAATGTAAATAGCTAGTGCCAATTTGACTGTCTCAAATTTTAAGGAGCTGGTATTTCAAACCACACCTGGAACTGGAAGATGTCATATTTGATCATCTGGGCAACTCAGTTTATCAAGAAGCTGCATACTACTTTATACTGCATAGACACTTCTATATAGTCACCTGAATGGTGGGATGCAAACTTGGGAGCTTTCAAGAATTCTCTTCGACTGAAATTCTCTTGAAGCTGAAACAGCTTTTGGTTGAATTACTTCTGATTTCTGTACACCTCACAGGCTGAGAGCATATTCTGCACTGAGTCTCGAAAAAGATTCGAAAAGCCAAGACAGCGCATTTTGCTGTGTCAGTCTAGAAGTCAGAGCCACAAGAGAAAAGCCGCCACCTACTTAAGACCTTGACCTCCCCAACAGCCAGATTTCAAAAGTTTGGGTGTATAGAAATGGTCATAAATACAAAGAAAAAGTTACCAAAGCATCTTTCAACAGTCACTAATTAAGTACAAAGTAAACCCAATCAAAGCATCTTTCAACAGTCACTAATTCCCCCCAGGAGTTTTCACAGCCTACCTCTATTAATTTATGCAGACAGATACGTAATGGGATGGACTCTTTATAGATAGTTGATGTATCTGAATGCCTTGAAAACTGGGTACATGCTATTTGGTACATGATGTTTTGTTTAAACTCTGTGTGTTTTCATACCTCTGTTTTTTCTCTCCTTCTAATACACTGAAGATGTCGTAGCCTGAGTAACAAAATCAACACTTTAACAATGTCTAATTTTTATACAAACACAGCTTTTATGTAAGACCCAAGTAAATCACTGGCTAGCAAATTAGTACTCTGCTTATCTTCCAACAGCACTTGCAGAAACCAGCATGAATAGTGTGGCCCAAGCTATACAGCTACTGCAACAGTGATGTACACATGAAGCTTCTGGTTACTGAAAAGTGATTCACGTTATCTTTTAATCGTAAGTGATCTTAATCAAAAAGACCCAAACTTTAAGAATACAAATAGAAGCACAAAATTAATTTTAAATTATTTTTCATAATTTTTTCATAATTTAGAGAATCAGATGCACAAAGCTTAAGAGAAAACAGAACTGTGTTTCTGGACCAGAAAAATTGCAGGGCATACTTACTCCCAGTCCAAGCAATGAAAATTAACAAAACCTCCTCCTCAGTGGCTAGGGGCAGGAAATAGAGCCTGTAAGAAGCCTCACTACAGATTCAGATATACAAAGATTGTAAAAAGACAGGTGATCATGCAGACAGTGGGGATTCCCAGAAAATGCATGTTTCTAAAACAGACTGTGACCAAAGAAGAAACTACTCAACCACAGCCGCAGTAGCATCACGGGCTGCCCTCATTTACATAGATCTCTGACTCTTTCTGTACTCATTCAGTCCCTTCTGGCCAAAATACCATGCTCCTCCATCTGTACCCAGATGAATCCCACCCAAACACAAGCAGGAGATACGGGAAGCAAGTTCCACACCCTCCTACCTCAGAAAAAACATGACAGAGAAGAGAGATTTCCTCCAGATTCACCCCACTGCACCTGACACGCCTGCATGTACATTTCCAAAACAGGAAACCAGTGTGGGATCAGCCATGTGTGAGGAGGCTGTATTTCGAATCCACAGAGACCCATCAGCTGCACAGGTGTGCAGAGGAGGACTTTCTCTCCTGCATTTCCTTGCTGCAGTGCCCATCCAACATGAACAGGGTAAGACTGCACATCATGTTCTCCACCAAATTACCTTTTGCTGTTTCTTCTTTTTATTCCTTCATTAGAAATCGGGTCCAACTTCTTGCATCTCAGCTAGAGAAAGCCCTGGCCAAACTGATGTAGCATGAGCAAGACTTGAGCAGGAGAGGTTGGACCATAGGCTCCTAGAGGTCCCTTCCAAACAGTGCTCCTGTGATTCTATGACTCCTGTCCAAGTCACTACTGTATCTGCACTCACTCTAAGGAAGAACAACCAAGTTCTGGGTAAGCTCTTATTCCCACCGAGACAAGGTCTGTGTACCAGCTCTACACTGTAACTATCGCAGGCAGCAGACTTTACAGTTAAGGCTGATTGACAGTTTCCAGTATAAGGTGAATTTATCATATCCCAGCTTTTTTTCCTCTTTTTTAGGCTGAAGTTTTCCATTCTGGTTATCTGCTGCAGGATGACAACTTCTCTATTTTAACTAACACTTTAAATACTAAGAATAATACTATGTAAAAAAAATGATGGTCACTGTACAGAAACCCCACTAAAATGAGAAAACACTATCAATCATCTCACATCTACCACTGATAAATTCTGAAGCTTGAACTTAAATTTTTCTTTGTGTGTGGCATAACTCACTATCACCTTCATAAAACTACTCAAACTTGGTCAAGGAGACTAGCTGAAACACAAGGAAGATGCATTTGACAGCTCAGTTCCCTGCTGGTTCAGTCTGAACTGTACATTACAGACAAGAGGTCTGAGTTGAGGTCGCACAAGCAACTTTCCCACATTTCTTCACTTCTGCAGCTTCACTTTACAGCATCATTGGTCTTCTACCATAACTTTTTATGTGCTTATAGCAAGCCTGTGACAATACATCACCTTCCTGGAGAACATCAGAAAAGCTCTTCTCTGAAAATACCAGTAAACCAAAGTTTTAGATTTAGTCAGGCTATTTCAACCACCACAGGAACACTGTTTGAACCATGCAAATTCAGCATGGTGTCTGCCTCCGGAAAAACAATTTCTGTGGTAAGATGTGGTAATTTCAAGAACACTAACCAGTTGCAAGGAAGGTGATGACAATGAGGCTTACAATAGAAAGGGCTATTGTGGAGTCAAAGAAGCAAGTTACTGTTAAATCCATTCAAAACCTATTCTGGCTTTGTGCGTTCTGGACATATGCCAGCTTAGCTCATAAGCAAAGAAAATTAAGCCTCAAAAGTGTTCACAACATTGTAAGTAAGGGGAACACCAGTGATGTTTGCATTTATAAATTTTGATGGTGACACACTGGACCGTCTTGCCCTGTCTCAGATCTTCAGAGATGCTCCAGAATTGAGCAGAGTAAGATCAGGAGAGAACAACTTCCAGCCTGTGGACTGCATACAGTATGACAGAATACGGGTCTGACCTGTTGGTCAGTGCAAGAAGGACATTACAGCTGGGCTGAGCTGCAGCCCACTGTTAATCAAGGACTAACCATCTAACCGAAAATTTACTTTCTGAGCTCAGACCAAAGCAAGCACCTAGAAAACTGCACTTCTTCCCTCCCATCCTTCAGTTCTGGCTCCCTTCTACCCTCTTCCTCTATCCCAGCGTTTCCTGCTTTGCTCTCTTCCTTCCTAGACTGCTACACACATCAACACCACATGACAGGCACAGGATTATCCTTACCGAAAAGCAGAGAGGTGATGCCAGATTTCCTGCGCTGAGTTCTGCGACGCACAATCTGAGGGAGAGGGAAGAGAGAGAACAAAGCACACACATTAGGATAGATCTCAGAAAAAAACCAAAGCAACCCTCCACACTGGGCAGCTCTGGGCAAGGGGTCCTGACAGCTACCACTGCATGGGGGAGGGCAAGTGAACTAGCAATTTTAGACATGAGTTGTTCTTGTTCTGATGCAATGAATCACCTCTACTGCTTGATCTGCTCCATGTGCAATAGGTTATTTATAGCTCGATTATTACAGAAGCATAATTGAAGTTCAAGAATCAACCATGATTTGAGTAAATAATCTAATTGTACTTGTTGCCAAAACCAGTTCCACATGTAATTACATATAAATTTCTAAGTGGCTGTCCATTACATTTTAGAATTGCAGGAGTGTCTTGTGATGAGCACACAGATGACCATCAAGAATACATCTTCCATACAGGCTTGATAAACAGGAGCTACATCATCTGTAACTGCAGACTGTAGTCCAAGATTAAAGACAAGCGCATTTTTTATTCAGCTTCTCATGCTGTTTTCTGACTCTGCCTCCCAGAATTATTTTAGTGTACCAGATTCTTACTAATGGATTAACTCCAGTTCCTACTCTGCTCTGTGTGCTCCAAACGAATTCTGCCAGAAGCATATGTTGTTTCTTTTAGTTTCCACTAATGAAACGCATCACATTTCATCATAACTCTCATTAATGATAATTACAATCAACATCAATATCCCTTTCACCTGAGGATTTATCAACCAGTACAGCTCTGGCAGCATTTCATTAGGACAGACCTTCCTTTTCTCCTCTGGATGACAGTTGTCCTGGAGCCATAATCCTCTCATACAGGAGGACTACATGCTCACAAACAGCAACTGGGAGGGAATACATAAAGGAATGGTAAGGAATACATAAAGGAATGGAGCAGCACTCACTTTGGACAAATTGTTGACAGTGGTGCTGGAGTTGAGCAGCTGCCCTTGGTCAGCAATGAGGTAGGCCAAGTGTTTGCGGCGCTGTGTCTCCACCGCCACATCTGTCAGCGAGCCAGCCACGCGCATGGCCTCCCGCAGCAGCACATCTGCATCTTCAATCTGACTGGGGATGTCCGAGAGCGTGTTGAAGATCGAGGCAGAGTTCTCAGACTGGATTAGCTCATCCTCCTGCAATGAAACAGTCATTTTGCCACACAAAACAATGAGCACAACAGCTATGCTCTTGGGGCTGCTAGATGCAATTTATATTCAGCTTGGGCATGTGTAACTAGACAATTTCCATAAAAGACTTC
>NW_009926748.1:31385-40758 GCF_000696875.1 Nestor notabilis
CCTTTGGGAGGTGAACAGAACCTTTTACTGCTCTACTGCACTGAGACCTCCCCCCAGAATTCTAGCTGGAATGTTTTTGAATCACAGCATTCATCATTTAAAGGAAATCAAATCAGCAAGGAAAGACAAAATCAAAGCTATTCTGCACCCACCACTAGGACTGGACACAGCAGAGATCTTGCTGGGGATAAGAGGACGGAAGATGCTTGGTCTCATATGCTATAGAGTGCCTACCATGCCAAACTGCTCCACCTTCCCCTTACTCCCAGCAGGCTCACCCTTGCTCATCAAACAAAAAGCTGAACCACAAAATTATTTTTCACATAAAAAGGAAAAGATCAGGAGGTTAAATCAGGTAGATCAGCCAAATCACATGTGGTCAGGACAATGCTAATCTCTTGGAGCATTCAATAGTGCCATCAAAAGCTTCCCAGATGATCACAATCTCTGCTTTAAGTCTCTGCTCACAGATTGTGCAAAATCAAGAGGTGTCTTGGTTTAGCTAAGGTGGACTCTCAAGTTGGAATTTAAACTGAACAGAAAGGGCAGCTGATGGGGCTTAATTATGAGAGAAAAACCAGGATTCTCTGACTTCTGCATAGTGCCTTGGAAATTTTTCACAGCCTCCATTTCTGAAGGCAGCAGGAAGTCGTCTTCCCTAGCACACTCCTAAACCACATACAGGAAGCGGATACAGAACCTTCTTGCCCCTAAAACTCAGGATTAAACACAGAAGTACTATAAAGGAGGAAGAGGAGGTGGGAGTTACCTTCATACTGAGCATGCCCAAAGTGAGCTGGAACAGCACCAGAGAACCCTCGTAGAAGAATAGGTCCCAAATACGCAGCAGCAGCTTGATGTGAACAACACTAGCGAAAGACGTGAGGAACCAGTGCAAGGTGATCAAGGAGAGCTCTGTGAACAAAGATACGTAAAAGAATAACAACATAAAAAGTCAGCCAAACAGTGGAGAGGGACTCTCCTAGGTGCTGTCCTCTCAGCTAAAAGATGACCATGCATTGCCTCCAGGGCCAGGAGGTTTGCTCCTCGCCCTGCTTCTTTTCCTTTGTGAAACAAGAACAATAATCTTTGTCTGCATGTCACCCTGGCAAGAAAAGCTCTGGTTTCTAGGGCACACTTTTACCAATGTCATGCTCCTGGAGCAGCTTGTCCAGGCGAGGCAAGTACTGCACAATGAGCTGTCGCAGGACACGCTGGTCTGTCTGCACGCCCATCAGGGTGGTGCTGAAGTAGGAGGCAGGAACCAGTTCCTCGATGATAGCGCACATCATCCAGAAGGCATCTTCCTCCTCCAAGAAGAGCAGCAGAGAGGCAGCCATCTAGGATTTTGAAGGAAGAAAAAATGCATGTCCTAAGAGGAGCAGAAATCTTTCCCCACTTCCTCATGTGGACAGACGGACCAGTATCTAGGTGACGAACATCTTCCTTCCTTTACAGCAGCTCTCCTAGAGTCTTCACTAAAGGGGTTTCTTCTGAGTGTAATGCCTGCCCCTCCCCAACAGATGGACTGAATTTCTCTACATCATCAGATGCATGGTGCTACTCTGCACTCCCTTCCCAAGGAAGAATATTCCACGTGGAAGGGATTTCCTTTCAGCTCACCTGGAAGCCACAGTGTCTGGCAGTACTGTCTCAAATCATTTGCCCCCATGTAGCAACCACAGACAAAACTATCCCTATCACAAAGACACTCTGAAAGCAGGTTACCATGCCAGTGCCCTGGCAATATCCAATCTCTGGGTAGAGCCAGGCAAGTCCACGTAGTATCCTGCGTAGCCGTGGCACCCCGATACTGTTCATGTTGGAGAAGCAGGCGTTGCTGGGCATTGTGCGTAGCAAGTCCTTTTCGATCTGCCGGACAGCCATAAACAAGGACAGAGTCAGCTTGCACTATCTGATCAACTGCTTCTGCTCTATGCACTTCCCCATGGCCTCTTGCCTCAGGGAACTCTGCTTCCCCACACCCATCCCTAAGTCCCTAGGCACCAAAGAAGGTGGCTTGCCCAAGCACCTGGGGTCTGTTTAATAGCCTTCACTGACGTGTGAGACACAGTGACTTGGTGACTTGCAAGAAATACTTGCCTAAACTCAACTCCTAGTTTCACCACTAAGAACAGCAAGCATACTAGTTGGGAATTTCATCTGCTTCGATTTCAAGGAAGGCTTTCCAATGACCCTATTCCAGAGAGAAACCAACAACCTTGCCATATCTGTGACAGAGGACTTGGAGGTGAACAGCCCAGACATTTCCCTTGGGCAATGTTGTTCCTTCTTCCAACCATTTTGAATCTAGCTTCTTGGTGATGGATGAACGTGTGCAGAGCTCAGTTTCTTTTTCCTTTGCCTCCTCCCACAAAAAAGGAGGTCAGAGGAAAAGGGAAAGCACCCTGTAACAATTTTGTTGGTGTTCAGAGACTTTGTGTTTGGGTGAACAAAGACAGTCCCTGGGAACAGCTGCCACTACCTCAACAAAGGTGCATCTGTCAGCCTTTCAACCTCCACTTTCCTCAATGAATATCAGGATATTTGCTGAGATACAACTGTAGCTACTGCAGGTAGTATGGATCAAACCCCTCCTCTGAAGCTCTTAGAAGGAGGGGAGCTGCACAGTTGCTAATCCAACAAAGCAAAGAAGAAAAATGCGCAACCAGATTAAGCTTTAGCAAGATTCAACCACACATGTCCTCTCAACTGTCCCTGCTGCAAGTTTGAGACCCCTTCCTCCTCACACAGCAAATCTTGCCCTTCTTCCCACTCCCTTGTGCCCAGTCAGCATAAGGCAGTGCTGACTCCTACCTGTTTGGCAGCAATGGTTTCATTGTTAGAGCTGTTTTTCACAATATCCCGATACGACATCTCTGAATTCCTCTTCTTCTGCAAGGCTCCTGACAGGCGCATCCACAGCTGGGGGAACACGGTGAACAAAGACAGGAGGGGTCACTAAGACAGCCACAGAAAGCCAAAATCTGACACCCTTTCAACCAAGAGAAAATGGTCTTGCTCCACCGTCTCTTACTCCAGGCAGGAGCACAGTGCCTGCCCAGAACAGGCAGCACTCTCACCTGTGGCCTCATGCTATGCGGGATGCCAGCTAGCACCAGGGAGCGCAGCTTGTCTGAATGAGGTAGGGTGACCTCAATTTTGTCCCAGGTGAGATCACCCACGTCATGGTTATGTGTAAATTCCAGGTGAGCCTGCCACTTGAGCCTCTGCTGTGGCTCCTCTGTCAGTGGGATCCCCAGGAGCTTGCTGGAGTTTGGCTCAGCACCATCTGCCTCAGCAAAGGGAAGGGAAAGAAACCAGAAACATGTGAAAGAGGCAAACAGGAGAGGGCATGAACATAGGGGAGGGAGTAGGACGGCCATCCAAAGAGAGCACATTAAAAACGTTCACGTCTTCCAGCCTGAGCATGGAAAGGAAAAGCTCGGTTTCTGTCTTCTCCATGCAGCAAATTTTATGGTCATAAGCAAAAGGCACTGGGGCTTTGAGAACTAAGAAGCTGTCAGCAGGCTTCTAGTCTCTACTTAATCATGATTTAGAATGGAGTGTGGCTGGAATTAAACAAGACCTTGGCAGCAGTCATCCTACTGGGTTTTGTACAGATCTGTAAATCAGGCTGACAAAAGCGTAGCAAGCCTCAGAGGTGGCAAGCAGAAGGTATATGCTCATGCAAGTAATCAGGTGCAAAATTTTAACTTTGTGGATATTTAATCACCAAAATAGCTTTAACAAGAACACTTCCAAATTCACAATGAGAGAGCACCTTAACCTGAAGCTTTCTAAAATAGATACCTCAGCAGAAGTACAGGTTTGACGTAAGGCACTCTGTCCTTCACCATATAACACATCCCAACAATGCAGTCCAAATCTTTCTGCTGATTTTATAAAGCACAAGTCAATCAAATGTTCTAGCTGAAGAAAATCGCTGTGTCCTGTCCTCATCTCCAGGTCACTGCTTCAAAGAGGATCCTCTATGACTCAAGGTGCCTCAGTGCTTACATGCGAACAACTTCTGCCCTTGCACTGTACGGCCTGAGACCTAGAAATGTTCTCTCTGAGCACAAAAGCCATTCCTACTCTCCCCACTCCTTTCTCTTCCTCTTTGCAAAGGCAGCCAGCTATTGCAGTTCAATGCCCAGCTGCAATAGGTCTCCCTCTTACTCACAGCACAAGCATAAGGGGATAGAAATGACTCTGCTGCATAGTCTATGCTCCAGACCCCCGTAAGACCAGCATGTCCAACACGCTCAGTTACAATGGTAGGATACAGAATGATGTCTACAGATGGGTAGATGAGACTTGGCACAGAATGGTTGTAAAATCACCCTGCCATACTCGGAAGCATGGAAAGGGCTGGACACAGGACACAACGGAAGGGGAAGGGAGGGCTGGGACTGGTTTTACCTTCCTTATCAACTCGGAAACCAAATTCATCATAGTGGAACTCTGGCTGCTCGACAGATTCTTCTTTCTACAAGATGTGAAGAAGGAGAATAGACACTTTAGCACTGAACAACTGAACAGAGACATCTGGATATTGCTCCATCCCACCACTGTCCACACCGTGCCCTCTGAGTGACTAGACTAGACTTCCTTGCCCTTTTCATTTTCAATGCCTCCCACCACAATTCCCAGCTGAAAGTATAGCAAGTAAGCATGCCATTCCCGTTCTGACTTCTCCGTAGAAGTTGTGAAGCCCTGCCTTCACACCTGGACAGATCTTCCCAGCAATCCTTTCTCCAGCATCCTATCAAGACCAGAACTTTCCACCTGGAGGGGCATGCAGCCCTCCTCATGAACTGAGAAATCTACACACACCAGCTGAAGTGGTCTCTATTGTCTGCATCTCTAATACACAGCAGTCCTGTGTGTTACCTCTGCACACACACTGAAAATTCAGCTCCCTGCATTGCTCCATCTCCTGCCTCTTGCTTTCAGATTTTCTCTGAAAGACAGCAGGTAAAACTGGGATTTGCACCTGTGAAGCAAGCCCAAATTATAGGCCAAAAAATATTAAGGTCCATGACCCAAATCTCAACTTTCCTCATCTATGCTGATGGTTGGCATTGTAGGAGGTTACAACCAGGATTTTTTTTTGAAGTGAAAACCTACAGATACCTCCCCTTCCCTGCAAGGCCCCCTGCCCTTCCTGTGTGGTCTCCCACAAGCATTACACCCAGGCAGCACCCAAGAAGTGTGCTTCTAGCGTAGCTCCACAATAAGCTTTAATCTGCTTTACTGGGCCCAACTGCTTTCAGGAAACACTGCGGGTAAGTTACAAAATTCCATGGCTGCTCCCTTCCTTCCTGCTCTGCCCACCTGATGACAAGTCTTGAGGCTAGCATCTTGAGCAGCTCGATGATGACAGAGACTCCCTGAGGGTGTCAACATATTCAAAGTGGAGCAATAGTTGCAAAACAGCAGGGCAATAATTCACACAAGTTTCTTTGTGCTCTGCAAGATGCTCTTGCAAGAGCCAGGATGCAGCCGCAAAACAGAGTAAGTTTAAGTAGCAAACAAGCATCCATAACCAACCACTGGAGTAAAAGTACACCTCTCCCTCCTTTTCTCTGCAGCTTCCAGAGACCACCAGAAACCACCAGGGTCCCTTCTTTGCACAGCCAGAGAACACCCTGTTCCCTGCCCCACACTGTACCTGTGTGTATTTTGCCAGGATCTCCTGAGGCCAAATGCTGGGAGTGAGTGCTGAGAAGGGGCCCCCGGCAGAGGGAGTGTGATGGCCTAAACAGAAAGAGATCAACACACAGCAGTGAAAACCTGGAAGGACTCCCTTAGAAGACACAGACTGAGTACAAGCTGTTTCAGCAGGGGAAGGACTCACTCAACAGTTTGTCACTACTGCTACTCTAGACATTGAAACAGCTCCCACTTCACCAACAAAGCAAGTAAGGAGAGAAACACTGTTTTGGGGTAATGGTTTCCCGGGCTTGGCACTGATCGTGCAGCTTTTCCAAGCAGTAGAAAGATCGTATGATCACAGATTCATAGAATCACAGAATGATTTGGGTTGGAAAGGACCTTAAGATCACTTAGTTCCAACCCCCTGCCATGGACAGGGATGCCTCACACTGGACCATGTCACCCAAGGCTCTGTCTAGCCTAGCCTTGAATGCTGCCGGGGATGGAGCATTTACCACTTCTTTGGGCAACATGTTCCAGTGCCTCAGCACCCTCACAGTAAAGAATTTCTTTCTTCTATCTAACCAGAACTTCCCCTGTTTAATTTTAAACCCAATTCCCCCTTGTCCTATTGCTACAGTCCCTAATGAAGAGTCCTTCAGCATCCTTGTAGACCCCCTTCAGATACTGGAAGGCTACTCTGAGGTCTCAGCAGATCTTCTCTTCTCCAGGCTGAACAGCCCCAACTTTCTCAGCCTGTCTTCATACGGGGCTCCAGCCCCCTTACCATCCTTGTGGCCCCCTCTGGGCTTGCTCCAACAGCTCCATGTCCTTTTTATGTTGAGGACATCAGAACTGCACACAATACTCCAAGTGGGGTCTCACAAGAGCAGAGTAGAGGGGCAGGATTACCTCCTTCAACCTGCTGGTCATGCTACTTTTGATGCAGCCCAGGATACGGTTGGTTTCTGGGCTGCAAGCGCACACTGAAGCCGGCTCATGTAAAGCCTCTCATCAACCAACACCCCCAAGTCCTTCTCCGCAGGGCTGCTCTGAATCTCTTCTCTGCCCAACCAGTAGCTGTGCCTGGGATTGCCCTGACACGGACGTAGGACCTTGCACTTGGCTTGGTTGAACTTCATGAGGTTGGCATTGCCCATCTTGACATTGCGTGTCCAGGTCCCTCTGGATCCCATCCCTTCCCTCCAGCGTATCAACCGAGCCACACAGTTGGGGTCGTCGGCAAACTTGCTGAGGGTGCACTCAATTCCATTGTCCATGTCACCAACAAAGATGTTGAACAGGATCGGTCCCAACACTGACCCTTGAGGGACACCACTTGTTACCCGTCTCCAGTTGGACATGGAGCCGTTGACGGCAACTCTGTGTGTGGCCATGCAGCCAATTCTTTATCCACTGTGTGGTCCATCCCTCAAATCCATGTCTCTCCAATTTAGAGACAAGGATGTCGTGCAGGACAGTGTCAAATGTTTTGCAGAAGTCCAGGTAGATGATGTCAACTGCTCTGTCCCTGTCCATCAGTTCTATGGCTCCATCATAGAAGGCCACCATACTGGTCAGGCATGATTAGCCCTTAGTGAAGCCATGTTGGCTGTCACCAACCACCTCATTGTTTTTCATATGCCTAAAACTAAAACACGATGCCATGGAACTATTCCTCTTCCCTAAAAGTCCCTTTCTTGGAGGGAACTCCATTTGGCCTCTCTGCTTTTTTACTCAGTAGTAAGGGACAAAAGCATCTATTTCATCTATACTGTGTCCATTTTTGTCTGCTCACCTGACATGGCGCTAGGTAAGGCTGAGTAGTAGAGGCTGTCAGCAGGTCCAGAAATGCTGTTCTCACAGGCGAGAGGTCAGTATCCTGTTACAAGAAGAAAAAAAACCAACAACAAACATATTGGTGATGAGAGAATTTAGTTACTATCTAAGAACATGGTGGAGAAGAGACAGACCCTTCACACACAACTTGCCCACAGGAAAATTAAATCCCTTAGTAATTAAGTTCCCCCCTCAGGAACCTTAAATTCCAGAGAGTAGAATTTCCTCTTGGTTTCCTACCAACTCATCAGCTAGAAAGAGCATGTTGTCATTTACCAAATTCCTTGTGACAGTAACAGCACTGCTGATTGAGGGTATGTCAAAAACCCAGTCAACTTCCATCACCTTTTCCATTACATATTGTGAGTCCTGTATTTATTCACAAATACTAAAAAAACCCCATACCATGCACCATCATTCTCTGAATACACTGTCCATGAAGAAAGGTCTGGAATGGTGAAAAGGGTTTAAGGATATATCATTAGATGCAGTAAGACTGAAAGGGATTTTAGGAGTAGCATAGTATATTATGCTGTGGAATACAGTTCCCTGAAGGGAGCTGGAAAAACTTCTGAAAATGATTTTCTGTGATGAACTGGGCCAGGATGTGGACGGCACGCTATCGAGTACATCTGCAACGAGCCAGGCTCCTCTGAACTGAATCAGGCAATAGACCTCAGATAATGAAACAGCTTGCATAGGTCCCCTGCTGACTTTCCTGATACCAGTTCACAGCAGAATTTTATAGGGGTTTTCCAGGAAAACAGTGGAATGCTTCAGTAATCAGAGAGAGAGATTTTGGACTTTAAAACCAACCTTATAACTCTGTGTGGGAGACAGCAGGAGCCAACTCTATGAAGCAGATAAAGACAGTGCTGGGATATATCAGTCACTTGCGCTTACTTGGGAAAGAACCTAGGAAAACCTAACATTTGCATGACTGGGATGGGTTTTCCAGCTTCCCCATTCCAGTAAAACTATTTATGACTGCAAACCACCAAAAGAAAGAGCCCCAGGGATTCATCCAGCAGGCCCTGTCCAAGCTGTTTATAGTGCTCAACAGTACAAGGTGATATTGCTTTTGCATCTCAGTGAGCTTTCCAGTGAGCTCTTGCAGCCTGCAAGTGGCTTGCTACAGCACTCCAAGATAAGCAGCTGTAAAGCACTCCAAAAGCATAAAAAGATCTATCTGAGAACACAAATGTTAAGGCTTCTTCCTCCCAGATTTGAACAGTTCTCTGCCTAGGAAAGGCTGGCATGGATAAACAGACACTTTGATCTTCTGATGCCAACTCTCAAGGCAAAAAGAAAAACACAGAAACAAACAAAAAAAACCGTTCAGCTTTTATTTCTGAGAAGTAATATTGTCCACACAGTGGTCAGTTGCTTACCCACAAGTTCAGTAAATGTTTTTCTATACTTCTCATCGCCCTAGCCCCACTTTGTTGTCTTAGCACCAACCCTTCCCCCAGTAGCTGAAGACATAACAATTACAAAATTAGCACCTGCACAATCATTTTACACAGGAACGCACACAGCGTGCACGCCAAGCAGGTAAAACTGCTGACAATACTTAATCCCCGTTCAACATCACTGTGAACATATTTTGATGGGATACTTTTCAGACTTATCACTGCCCTGCAACCACAGCTGCTCTGTTCCTGAGCCTACAATATGTCCTTCTCCCCTGCCTTCTCTCAGCCCAGTCAATCCTGTTTCCAATGAATTTTATTAGGAATGCAGTCACAGTTTCAGCCATGTGGTATGTCTGCCATGCTTCTTGCTACCTGTGCTCTGAATCCGTCCTCAGTGCCTCAAGCTTGTGAGCAGGGATCCCCATGGTCATTCTCAGCCTTCATTGCACCCACAGTCA
>NW_009926748.1:40789-48339 GCF_000696875.1 Nestor notabilis
GCCTGCTACACAGGAGCCAGGCTGGTGCGTTAGGCACATAGATGAGAAAACACCCCGTAACAAGGGAATTAACCATGGTGCTTGGGAAGCTGGGCAGGAGAATGCTGAAGCTACAAGTGCCTCCTCATCCTAGGACAGGTGTAGCAAAGGGGAACACGTTCCCTTGTCCACGTCATCACGCGTTGGCCTCCGCCTTGCTGTAAATCATTCCCCTGCCTGCTGCCTGCATTAGAGCCCTGAACTTGGTGGGCAGGTTTTTCCTGCCCCTGGTTCCTATAGAAACCTTCCTGTGAGCACCCATCTGGGACGGCGCCCAAGGAAAGCTTGAAGCTCACCCTGCTGCTGGCACTGGGGTGTGCAAAAGGGCAAGATGGTGAATGTGAATCACACCGAGAGAAGGCTCCAGCTGCGGCACAAGGAGGTCGTGCGCTGGGAACTGCCCATGGAGCCAGGTGTCTCCAAGAGAAGGTGCCAAGCCCACTGTGCCAGCCCTGCAGGTCCCCATCACCCTGCTTTCTGCCTCCTCCCACTCTGCCTCCAGTACAGCACCACAGGAACTGGAAGGAAGGCTCCCTGATACAACCAGACAACACCCAGTGCAAGACAGGAAGAGGATATCAAGCATATGGGATTGATATAGTAAGTTCTTTCCTTTGACTGAGGGATATAAACCTAAAGCAACTCTCAAACTCTCCTAAGCCAGAAAACAGCAGGTAACAAAAGGAGCTCCCATGAAGCCTATGAAATTGCATGCATGAAATTGCCACAGCTAACACTATGGACTGTTATTTGCAGTCCATCCTTCTGAAATGAGCAGCAGTAAGGGATACAAAGGAAAAAACAGATCCAACAAATATTCCATGGCAACCTGCAATCCCTCAGAACTCTAAAATTAAAACCAGTTTTTACCCATGCATTAAGAGGCATTTCCCATGTTTAAAGGCACCTTAAGTTTCCCGTACAAAGTGATTTTGGTCACACTACAGGTAGTCTTCACGCTTTGAAAGAACTGTATTTTTTGTTAAAATGCAAATGGTACCTGTTATTTGCAGCTTTACCTTTTAAGTTGAGCCTGTAAAACAAATCACTCCACCATTGATTCAAGCCTGCTAGAAGACAGCTGTAATGACTGTGTGTGTCCCTGAAAAAGAAGGCTGTGAGCTATTTGTAGTGCTCCAGCTGCAACACCTTTGTTGGAGTTGTAAATACATACAGTGCAGGATTATATCCAATTAGTTTCTTTTCCAGTGTAGGTGTCCTTTAGAAATTGATGTTTGCAAAGGAGACCTGCAAATTTACTTCCACTTAGTGATACGGAGCCTCCTCTGGACACACTTGCTCTTCCACACAGCTGTGATATGAAAGATTTCAATTACCTGGCTTCTTGCTAACACCAGATAACAATCTCCTGCTGCCTGTGTTTTACTTGCTTGGCCTCTTTTGCCACGTGATCTCCACTTCGGCCTGCTGTGGTAGCACCTGAACGAGCTAGGCATGAAATGACACTGTCTGCAGGCTTTCAGTAGGATCTTTATTTTGAGACAGAAACTCAGGAGTGTTCTTCCCCTGCTGATATTAGCAACAACAACAAGAATCCACTAAAAAGCCACCAAAAAAGCCAAATACCTCTAACAGACTCTGCAGAAAACTAACGTTTTGCAAAGCAATGTTTCTGTATGCTGAAAACATTACCATTGGTACAACATAAGAACTATTTAGTAGCAGTCAGTGAACATCATCAGAAGGACCAGAACAAGCATAACAATTCTTCTTCCTAGAATGATTTTCATCCACCGTTATAGGAACAGCATATACAGCACTTCCTCTGACAGTGAGTTAGCAGGGGGAAAACGTGCTTTCCAATATGCTTAATACAAACATGAAGCAATATTGCATGCAGTAAATCCCACTGCCACCTCTGGACTGTCAGCTGGTTTCCACTGCTCTCTATTCTCTCCCTTCATTAAATGAAAGAAGGTTTGAAAGAGAGAAAAGCAAAAGCCACAGTACCCATCAGAAGGCCATGCACTTAGGTGTAGTTCTAGAAGCCTCTTCCAGTTCAGCAATTAAAACCCCAAGTAGATTGAATCCAATTTAACAACTCCCCCTCTCAGAAATCAGACAAAAATCAGACTGTGCACCAAATCTGACAGTTCATTTCTGTCCTCTCACACCTGGAAAGCTTTGCTTTCCTCATTAAAATCCTGACTTGCTCAATGAAATGCACAAGGGGGGCTCTCAGACACCTTCCCTTCCCTCACCAGTTTTCTCCCTTAGGTCAGGCAAAGGCATATCCTGAAGCTGCAAATACCATTAGTCCCATGAGTCAATATTTGCTTTGCACGTATATAGTCAGAAGAAAAATCCAGTTTTACAAACAGGTAGGTAAGTGAACAAAGCACAGCCACAAACCTGACCAAGGGGTGGACAAGATGCAAGTAACTTCTGCCCCTCACACCCCAACACCCTGGCTTTTCAAATGATGCAGAATCCCACACAGACTTACACACACAAACCTCTGGTTAAGGAGTCAGTACAGTGTTGGTGAACCTGGGTCATTCCAGGAACTATCTGCTTAAGGCTTATAAACCATGACCAGCCTCACGTTGCTTTGAGTGCTGAGCAACACAATACAAATGCAGGAAGGAGGTGCTGAAGTAGCTTTCATACCTGCTTTCTACCACATGAGCTGGAATAAAAAGTTAAGGGACTTAAACTGCCCTCAGCCCACTTTCTCACAGCAGAGAAAGTGAATCAGAGATAAAATAAACTGCAGAGCCAGGTAGGCAGGCAGGCAGGCAGGATGTCAAGCAGCCAAAAGCATAATGGCACTGAGAGACATATTGCAGAGACATCAATCAGACATCCAGTGCTGCCCAGTCTCCAACTGGGATCACATACTCACTGCAGCAGCCTCCTCCCAGCTGCCTCAGGCCACTATTAGAGTGACACATAACAGACACAACAAAAAGTAAACTGGAACTCTGTGTCTCCTGCCATAAAGCACCCTGTAGACTCCCGGCTACACTGGAAATGTAATTTCATGCAGAAATGTACTAAAAGGTACATCCACGCAAGGTATCCGCTCCCTGCACTGAAGTCTGCCTGCTGTAATGACAGAGAGCCCTGCTGGAGCCAAATGTGCTGAACTATTTTCAGTTTATACAAAAGGAACAGAACAAGTAGCTTCCAGTTTCATATCCATTTAATCTCAGGTTTGAAAATAAGGATGTGAAAAAGCCGAATCCTGTTTCCTCCTGCATTGGACAGGCAGACCACAGACAGACTTCCTGATTGTAGTTCAATGTGTCAAGCTTGCCTCTAAAAAAAACCCTACACAACACCTACTCATGTAGAATGCAGATAGCCTACACATATTAACAGATATTTTCTTTTCAGAGCAGCTGACAACTGCCTTCTATTTATCTGGCTCCAAAGCAAAGAGCTGATCCTTTGTGTAGGACATAGCTTGAAAAGGCTGAAGCTCTCACTTCTAAAATCTGGAGATAACAAAGGCTTCCCCCCATGTGGTTCATGAAAAAAATCAAACCAAACCCAAACCAAACTTATTTATGGCTCTGCTGATTCCCTGAGTTGCTAACACAAGCTACCATACTTCTAGCCCTAGAAAGCAGAAGGCGTGTTCCTCCCACCTCCCACAGGAGGATGACAATAGACTGAGCGCTGGAAGAACAGTTGTCTTTTTTAGTCTGCATTGAATGAGGTTGGAAGAAAAGGCCAGGATACAAAATAGCAAGGTGTCCACTCTCACTGCATAGCAAAATTTCCCTTGCTTCCAACACAGAGGGGAAAAAAAGCCCTGTGTACCAAAAGGCAGGTCTGCAATCGCCCTGGTCTTCAAGGCTCAGGGTAAAGGCAATTCCACATTAAACACTGCTACGCAAATATAATTGAAAGGTTTCTGATTAGTGCCTAAGGTGGGCCCAAACATCTCTCCCATGAGAGCCAATTTCTGCACAATAAACACACACTTTCACCAAAATAAGGATGGCGCAGGACCAGGGGACTTCTGCAGAGCTCTACAGAACCTCATTTTCCCTGAAATTCTCCAGAAGTGGTTTTTACCTTCTGGTTCATGAACTTCTGCAAGTCTGCAAACTGCTTCCGAGATGTTTGTGGAAGGTAATGGCAACTGTTCAGTTTCATGTGCTATAAAGAAGTTTGAAAGAAAATCTTTCTGTTAGAGATGCGTGGTTATACCAATCAAAGACTACTGACAGTTAGTGAAAAACAGGTATCTTTTATGACATTGCTATGCTGAGCAGTGACAAGTGGTGCAATCTGAGGCGTTCCCCATCACCTTTAGAGCCAGCCCTGTATGCTCACCCCAGGTGAATGTTTGATTCTCAAGCTGGTCTCATCCTACTGTTCCCAGTGACAAAGGAACAACAGGCTGAAGAATGGCTCTTCCTTGACACAGCCTCTGATGGATTTGCAGAGGTATAGCTGTCAGGGTTTGCCATTCTCTTGGTGAGGCACAAGAAAGGCTTGATTCAGGTCACTCTCCTGTAGCTCTGCTGTATTACTGTTTGCTCTAGTATTAGCAAAAACTTATCAGATTCACCTAGCAGGACTCTAAGCTAGGGCTCGCTTCATTTGTCTCCAGAAAATGGCTTTTAAAGGAAAGTATATCCCAGAGCACTCAAGATCTTTCTCCTTCATGGCTCTGTCTTTCCAGTACTCAACTTTCTGAAGAGGCTAATAGCACCCAAAACACCTCTCAAGACTGTTTGCAAAGCTCTTACCTAACATGTCATGTTGGACTACTTAGATCTTGCTCAAGCAGAAATTTATAGGCACAAATAACTCAGAGGAAAAAGCAAAATATACAACCACCATTAACATTTGTAACAAAACAAGACAACCCCCTAATATTTCCTGTTTCTGGGAATCAGGAAGATCTCTTCTCCAGAACAAAAGGGTCGTTGGGTTACAGACATTTTCTCTCATCTCTGAATCATCAGGTACTTCCCAGCCAAGAAATACTGCACTGACAGGGCAGCGACAAGAGTTCTCATACTCATACTAATACCGGTATGCTATCTTCTTTTCTCCTGTCTCGTAAAACAAAGTGTGTTTTCATTTCTCCAAGCTTTTTGGTTTGTTTTTTCTGTTACCAATATAACTTGTTGCATTCCAGTTTAGAAAACATATGGGCCTTCCTCAAGAGACAAAACAAGCATGGCAGGATAACATCCTCCTGTTCCCTACCTGGTGTCAACAGTAACACAGCCGACAAGCAAGATTTTCCCCAATGCTCCCAGACACTTACCCTGTGTAAGCTTTACATATTTAAATCTTAACTATGTGATGAAAGGTGGCATAGGAAGAAGTTTAAACAAGTCTTTGTGTTGCTGAGGATACAAACCTGAAGTGCCAACACTTCCCTATCTCTTGAGGGACGTTTGTGACACTGCACTCATGACAGAATGAAGCTATTTGTCTACCTCTTCCTACTTCACAACTGTGAAATCTCCAAATCCTATTATTTGAGCTAGGATAGGATCTGAGATACAGATCACCAAGTAGGCTGAGTTAGACAGAAGAGCTGTAGGACCACATACGCCAAAATATAAGGTGCCTTACTGTTGCCACTGAAGACAAAGTTGCATTTCTCCTCAGGATTTATTTTTTAAAGTTTTCTTTCCTTCTCATGTTTTGATGATAATTTTGCAAATAACACCCAGGAAGACAGACATCATCCCAACCATTTACAAACCAGTTAAAATCTCAAATGCAGTATCACTTGGGAGGGGCAAGGTCACCGATTCCTTTGTTAAAGCATCACAAACACGGTAAGCAATTTTGCAACCAGTTCACTAAGAATGGGACTGAGCCCGGCAGCTAATTTTGTCCAGGTCCCTTAACCAACAACCTCTACTATTACCGTGCCACCTCAGGTAAAATATGTTGATTTTTAAAAGTTAAATATTTTCATTCCTGCCTATCTTTTTAGATCATCAAGGTCCTTTAAAACACTGATATTTGCAAAAGATACCATCCTGCAGGAAAGCAAGCAACAGGTTAAAACCTCAACAAAAAATGAAAACCTAAATGATATTTAGTAGAGACCCCAGAATTGAAGAATCATTTCAATCCTGAGCAGGTATGCAGGACTTCCCTCAACTCGTTAGCTGATATTAACTCTGTCACCCCCTGACCAGTGCACATCTTAAAGAAATATGCACCTCAGGAATCCCCTTCACCCTTTTTCAGAGGAAAAGTCCCAGTGAATGACACCTTCTTGAGATTACCGAGACACATTATCAAAACACTGTCATAAACAGGAATTTAGAAAGGTGGCATCTGTTATTTTAATCTGTTACAAGCAGTATTAACATAACTTTGTATTACCAATACACCACCAGTTCTTACCCTGACCTCTTAAATTACATGTCATGCCTCTACTCATACCCCTCCTTTGCTTTTACTTTGTGAATTCTCCAGAGTAGGAATCCAACCTTTCTACATAGGGAAAGCGCCCCAAACACTGTGCAGATACAGAAACACATAATGAAATAGATCTTTGTTCCAGTGACTGTTTCTTTCCAGGATGCCACTCCAGGCTCTGTAGCAGCTGAAAAACTGCTCTAGAATTCAGATTATCCAGCAAGTAACTGTATTCCGATCAACACCTCAGCAAAAGCACAGCAGTGCCCCTCTCCTGCTAGGCGGGTAGTTCATTCTCAAGTGATTTTAAGATGCAGCCTCTCACTACCAAACACCTACTGCTCTTAATTCCGGCAAGACTGATTCTCTCTCCCATTTATTAGGACTACAAGATGCTCCGCTCCTCAAGGCACTTGTATGACTTTATTCCCACCACTCACCCCTCAAACATCACAGCAAGCCATGCAGAGTAAGGCTGAGACATCATGAACTAGGAAGCTATAACATCACATAACTACCCCCCACCCCCACAACGAACCGAAATCTGTTCATTTAGAAATGAATTGAAATCTGTTCCTTTAGAAAGAAAGTACCTGCCTAAATTCAGACATCCCCCAAGAAATTAGGAAGGAAACAAAGCAGACACCGAGAAGACATTTCTCCTGTCCCACTCTTACCAGCTCTGTGAAGAGACACCAGCCGTCCTGTCCCAGAGCCCACAGCCACGGCCTGCAAAGAGATTTCAATCTGTGTCACAGTGCTTCTTCACTCCTGTCAATTTACATTACCAGGTACGAGGAATTACATTTGCCCTCCGACTTGCTTCTAACATTTATTACAGCTGACAGTCACAGGGCTTTGCAGTGTGCCCATTCATGCCCACTGCCTACAGGATACTGCCATGTTTCCATCTCAGTTTCGTGACTGTTCCTCCCCCCCAGCCTGACAGGAGACGGATTGTGCCTCCTCTGGAGCGCCTCCGAAAAGACCCAGGCGTGGAATGAGGATGGCAGAGCTGGACGGACGAGAACAGCGGAGGGTCACAGCCACGGAGAGGAGAACAGGCAGATTACGGGAGCACAACCTGGGGGGGGGAGCAGGCAGAGGATGCCCACAGGCACAACGCGCCCCAGCCGAGC
>NW_009926749.1:0-9186 GCF_000696875.1 Nestor notabilis
ATAATATATATTTTTATATATATAAAAAATATAGAGAGATTTTAAAAGCTCAATCACATTAAGAAGTAAAACCACTACTCTGTTTCTCTTACTGAAACAGCCCTTGCTTGGGAAGGGTACTGCAAAAGTGTCTTGGGTGTGAGATGCTGTATTGAGTAACGTTCCAGTGTGTCCAACGTTCTCTTAACGTTGCTTTCATGAATCATTTACTGATTCATGCAGTATTTAAATGACTTTCCTCTGTGTGGTTATGAACTGATAATGCTTCTGACAGAGGAGGTGTGGTGAGTGTACCAGGGACTTTGTCAGTTCCAGTACCAGTTGCTAGCAATAAGCAAGCAAAAAGAAGATGAGACCCCTTTTTTTCAAGCAGTTGTGAAGTATTTTTACATTTTCCCATTCAGATCCCTCTTCTCTCTCTTTTCCCCTCTTATTCTCCCCTCCACAACACAAAAGGGCTGATAAATACAGGATTTGTGGTTAACCTAGTGAGCAGCAGCAGTTAAACAAACCGCCTTTAAAAAGCACAAATATGCTGCATGTCAGGCTGTATGGTAAAAAGCACTTTTTGCTGTATGCATTTGTAGAAGGAGCTATGTATAAGAAGCACTCTTTAAAATAATGCACTTTGCACTCTCCTGGAGAGCTTTCCTTGAATTACAAAGTTTTTTCCCTTTCGTGTGCTGCAGGCTACAAGTATCAGGTTTTAAATGTAGATAAACCCATTGTGGAACTTACTTAATAGCCTCATCATAAACATGAAGTCTGTATAAAATACAGCATTATAGTTCCTGCCAGAGGTATGGATTATATGCAGGGTCTTCAAGCAAGCTGTTAACTTGATTTGATTCATTCGTGATATATGTTTCCTTTGGAACAGTTCGCAGTATAAATTTATTGTAGAGGCTTATGAGAAATTAAGGATGGTTTTAGTATGTTGCAACATGCCTTGATGTGACATTATTTGCATATCAGCCTTTTAAAACATAGATAGATGATAGTGTTTTGTCCATGTTTTAAACATATCATGTATTTTAACTGCTCAGCATATGTAAATGTTACCTTATCAGGATGGTTTTTGTGTTCCAGAACAGTCATGTTGTTCTTAAGTGATCTGCTTGCTCTTACGTACTTGAAGAAGTGACACTTTAAATTACATCAGAATATCCTATTTTTAGACAGAATTCTGCTGCTACCACCTTAAATAATTGCTGTAGCTGGTTTTCCTGAGCTGTACTTAAATTAATGCATATTGTATTCTAACTTACGGGAATTTTTAATTGAATATAAAAGCTGTACATTTTCAATGCAAAAAAAAATTAATGCTTTATATTTGAAGATGCTGATATTCAGTGATGTGCTGAACTTTATGTTGTCCAATACCTGTTTCTTGCTGGTCTCAGTAAAATGAAACCCTGGTGAGTAGTGTGGCAAAAAGAATTTTCCTTAGGTCACTGCAGAATGTACATACTCTCACTTCTGTTCTGAGGTACAAGTTATGGAAACAGGACACAGCATGGAACAGGAGCTGTGGAATATAACCCAGAAGTGTTTCTATCTCCCAGCTAGCTGTTGCAAGCTGCCAGTTGTCAAACACAGCATCTGTACAGCGTGTTTTACTGGTTTGCCTCAGCCTCCTGCTCCTGCGCGGCCAGTTCTCTGTTTCTGTGATGAAACAATTGTTTCCAGAAATGCTGTTTTTCCTGCCTGACGAGATGGGATGGAAGTAACTGCTTCAGCTGACGGGTATAGCTGGAGTTCTTCAGGCATGTAGGGGAATAAGCATGTGGGTAAGGCAGCAAGCTTGGGCAGTTTGTTACAGTCACACCATTCCTGCGTGGCCTGTCTTGCACAGATAAAGCAATATACTGGAATAACCTCTTTCCAAGAGTTCTTTAATTCACTGGTAATTCTACTTGCTCCAGGGGAGTCAGGCTCCACCTTCCACAGCTCTGTAGCTGCACCCAGGTCAGCTGCAAGTGGGGTCTCGGTGGTCTGGTCTAGCAAAGACTGCAGGACTGGATTGAATCCTGACAGGTAGAGAGAAGGGGGCACAGATACCATCTGAGAATCGGTGTAGCAAGCTTTTCCCCTCAATTTCAGCTTCTGCTAGCTGTATGTTTCTCCTGAAAGCTCTGGCTTTTATAATTAGCTAGAGCAATGTAGGATAGAGGAGCAAGTCAGGACAGTTATCAGTATGGAGCTGGTCTGGTAGCACTAAGAATCCTCTGTGAGAAAGCAACCAGCACTGTAAATTTATGTGGCCTGAAACAGAAATAAATCAGTACCTCCATTCCAGAAGGGATTACTGATGGCTGTCTTCAAATTCGCGATGTGAAGGGATTTGTGCTTCCCTACGTCCAAAGTAAGTTGCCATAATCCTTTTCTCCAACTCTGGTAGGAGGCCAGTGCAGGTCATAAAGAAAGATTCTGAAAATAACTGCCAGTGAAGTTTGAAATTAGGTGCTGTGCTGAGGTCTGTACAGTCACAGCCCCAGACTGGTTAGAAAAGACAAATGATCCTCAGAGTCTCTATAAACCATGTAAGTCTATATAAACCATAATATATTACCTGCTTCATAACCAAACAGATGGTCCCCAACAATTCCAAGGCTTCTCCTCAGAAAATGCACTTCTTCAGTGCTCCTAGCAATGAAATCTTTCAGGTTGGTTGAACACTGGCCAGAAAGGTCATCACTGTGGCAGTGGGAGGAGAACTTCCTTGAGGTGTCCCAAAATGGGGCATTCATTTCTAGTGAGTTCAGTCCAGCTGCATTCAGTGACTGTTTCACAGATGTTGGCAGTTAATGGTTTCCTGGATGGGGAGCCTGTGCTTTTCGAGTCTGGCTGTCCAGCAAGATCTAAGGCACAAGGATCCAAAACTGGCACTGCAGATTTGCAAAACATAACTCACTTTCTCTGCTAATTTAGCTGAGTTACCTGGGAGAATGCTGCATAGGTGGCAAGGCCAGCATTTACATCCCTGCTTTCAGAGGTCAGAGTCTGCAGAAGCCTTGTCAAACACCAGGTGGAAACTGAAACTGTGTCCAAGAAAGCCACAGGGCAGAGCACCCACCTGCATCCTTTTTCCTGTCTTGCTGCAGACAGACAGCTCTGGAAAAAATGGAAATTAGAGCAAAGAGTGCCAGCTCTAAACCAGTTTGGCCCAGCGGAGCTCCCTCTTCAGTTAAGATAAGAAGGAAACAGAGTGTGAGTAATGGAGGGAGAGAAGACGTGCCTGCTGGATACCTGCTCTGGAAAAAGTCCAGTTAACTAAACAACAGCTCTGCCCAGCAGAAGAATTATTGCATGTGGTAGGAAAGTGAAGAAGAAGGTTTATAGATAAGTCAGTCCTAATTTCAAAGACCATTTCTTGAGCAGGCAGCTACCTCTGGCATAGGAGTGGTAAAAGGGGAGGGAAAAAAGTGAGTACTGCAGGGCAGGAGCCACCTCTTCCACTGTCTGTCATGGGATTCAACAGTGACACTCCACTACAGTAAAATACAGCTTCTAATCAGACCTACTCAAATTCCATGTCTGGACTCAAGACAATTTGTCTTTAAGATACACACTTTTAGGAATGAAAACACCCACATCTCTCTTCATCCATATACTTTGTTCTCTTTTTATATTGGCCCCTTTCCTGTAGGTAAAAACCAGCCTCGGTGGTTTGCACTAGAAGGACCAGCACCTTCCTCCGTGCAGAACACAATGCAACGAAGCTTGAGCACTGGCTGCCGTGCTTTAACACCCTGCCTGCTCCTCTGCGTGTCCATGTTTCTTAACAGTTCTGTAACTTCACCAAGTAAGAACTGATGTCCAGAGCCCTTCCTCTAATGTTGCTCCAATCACCACAGCCCCACACAGAGAAAGCCAGCTACAGTCATTTTATTTGTCTTCATGCCTTGTGGGTCACTACACTTGTTTACAATACAAATACACTATTCAATACAAAATACTCAATGACCATATATTAGTATTTTTCTTCATAGTATCCCTGAAGTGCACAGGCCCTTCCTTTATAAACAATGTTGCATAAACTGCTGTACATGAGACAGACACTCCTATAATGAAGCTTGTTACTAAAAGAAGCCAGATGCAGACAATTTGGACATTTTCCTGTGATGTGGTTTAACTTTAGGACAGACAAACAGTGATGTCTCTGCTGCTGTGGAAGGCTGTTTTAAGCTATTCCTGTGCCAAGGCTCTTGTCACCCAGAAGACAGGCTCAGTATCAGTAGCAGGAGCAGACATGAAAAGTCAAATCCTTCATAGCCCATTTCAGACCTCTTGCATCATACACCACCCCCAATGCTCTCAGCCTTTCCTCACAGGAGAGGTGCCCTCCACCCCCCTGCCTGCCACCGCTCCTCAAGGAAGCAGAACCACCCAAACTTCTTGTCTTGCGTCATTTCCAGGCACGCGATGGAGAAGCAAGGTTCAGTAGTGAGAAGGAAGGTGACGGGACAACTGGAAAGGCAGATAAACAGGCACCCCAACCTAGTTCACCTTCAGCAGCTTACAGAATCAGAAACCTACCTAACATCTACAGGAAACAGGCACCATCCATGTGGGAATAAGCCATTTCTGGCGTGTGGGAGTCATAGTGCAAGATTTTCCCAGTCGTGCTTTGAGTCCTGTAGATCATACTGCTTCCTGCTTTTCCACTGTAGAGTGAGGAGAGCACCTACGACCAGAATGTAAAATATTTCCAGTGAAAAAGATTAACAGTCTTAAAAACAAGTTCCTTTGGAAAACTGACATTGTCTCAATAAACTACATTTTTTTAAAAAACAAGTTTAAATAAAAATGAATAAGAGGGTTAAAGTAACTTGAATTTTCTTCTCTTGCAACCCTGTAAGCCTGGTGTGGAAGGGTTTAATGAGGGATTGACAAGATTTGATTAGCGTCAGTATTTACAGACCAATTTTTGCTAACGGGGATACTGTGCTTGGACAGCACAATGGGTACCAAGCTAAGTGCTGGCTGTGGAATTGCTCAGAGATGTTCTGGTTTTTTACATTAAAAATAAGCCCAAACTTGATTCCTGAATTCCTCTAAATTCCAAGAGTTAAGAGGGAGGATTTAAAAAAAAAACAACAAACCACAACACAAAACCTCCACAACAGAACATTTTACACTGGAGACACTGGAGGGAGGCTTACTTAAAACCAACTGCCAGCATTGAACAGTATTTATCTCAGCACACCATACCCAGCAGACTAGAGAATTTCAGTAGTAAGTCACCGTTTCCCCAGACCAGAATCATCTCCTCACATATTCCAGAGGTAAGAATCAGTAATGTGTTTAGCTCCTTCAATTTTTACAACTCCCATTCTGTAAAGAGTTATTTCAGTTGAAATGCTGTAATAAAATAACTGCTCACACAAGCTGCAGTGCAGTAATCACCACAACTGGGGAAAGCCTTTCCTCCTTCACCCCCTATCTTAAAATCATCTCTTGCTGCTCGTGCTCTTAAAGCTTCTTTAGAAATGCTACCTTGAACATCATAACCTAAAGGGGCTACAAGAAATCTGGAGAGGGGCTTTTGACAAGGGCCTGTAGTGACAGGACAAGGGGGAATGGCTCAGTTCAAGGGAAAGAAGCCTGTGCACAGCACTGGGACACCCCAAGGGTAACCCTTGTCATCCTCACCAAGCCCACGCTCCAGCAGTGTGATGGATCTCCAGCAGATCAACATGAAGTCAAGAGCAATCCCTTACTCCAGCTTCCCAACACAGGAGCACAGCCCCGTTACCCAACCACCACACACAGTTCTGGCACTTGTCTAGAGAAGGGTTTTAGTTGTGTGTACTGGAGAGGTCAGAAAGGTAGGTTAGGGGTGGCTCTCTACCTTTCCCCGCTTAGGTTTTCTTCCCGCAAGGGTTGTGGCCCAACCCAAACCCTCTGATTTCAATCTGCACATCTCCCAGGTTACCAGGATATATATGTGAATTCTGGTTTGATCCCTTATGAGGGCAGGAAGCTTACCTCAATGTTTGGATCCAGGGCCAAGCTCAGCATCACTTCACTGAACAAAGAGTCTCGGACTGAAGAACACTTTCGCATTCCTCTGCTGATGCTCCAGTACACCCATTTCTATGGAAATAGGCACCTCTTTTTTGGATAGTGTTCATGCTAAAACAGCTCCTCACAACCCTAAGTTGAAGTTACTAATGCACATCTTTACACATGAATTATTTCCTACATCTATGTTTTGACAATACACTTAACTGGAATACTTTTCATGCACAAGGTGTACAAAATGAGTCAATGCAGTGTTTGTCTTTAAACCACTATCATACACGTGTTTTGTTAAAGGAACAAGGGCTCTAAACCCTTCAAATACAGTGTCTGGCATCCGGATTGTGGCATGATGTAGTCTTCTGCCTTTACATTGTTGTTTGTACAGGGTATGTCAAAGGCTACTGTAAACCTCTGAGGTATGCAGGTGGCTCTCCATTTTCAGGGCATGGTCCTCCTAAACTTCAGCTTGGTTCCACTTGACACACACAAGTTCCTGATGATGGACAATCTGACTTTCATTGGACAGAGGAATTTTAAAGGGCTTTACTCAGTTTTAGTGCTTAAGCACAGGAAAAAGAAAACCAAAAAACCCCAGCCGAACAATGTTCCCCCCACCCCAGAATGCCTCATAGCATCTACACCCATCCTTTGGCTTCCTCTCCTCTCTCTTCTGAGCGAAGCAGTGTGACCAGTGTCTTTGTATTGCCCTGCCAACACCCCTATAACTGCTCTGCATTCAAGGACTTTCAGAGACTGGACTGTGGCTGGAACACAACTTGGGAACGTGCCATCGCATCACCCATCAGCACTGTTGTGTCCTGTTTTGGTTTGGATAGAGGATGCTCTCCCCAAACCCACTACAACCTCTGCCAGCTGCAGGAGATCTCCAGGTGTTCCACAGCAACCACAAGTTTGGCATGGACATGAAACACTCAAGGCAGTGAGCCACGGCTTTACACTTAAGCAGAGAACGCACAACTGGGAAAAGCTCACAGGAAGGGCATGACAACAACCATGCGTATGAGTTGATGCAACAGCAGCTGGGCCTTGCAGGTAACATCTTTCCTGTATCCTCCCTCCCCCTCGTTTCTTTTGCTGGATTTGGGCTCCGGTGATTTGAAGCCTTTCAGGGTAGTTGAAATTACGGCTTCGAGGGTGGCACTTTTGGAGCAAGTTGGCACAAAACGGAAGGTAATGCTGTCAGATCCCTTGCTCGTGGTGTATTGGGTAACGGGACGTCTCTTCAAGGCTCAGGGGCCACGGGGGGAAAGTCAAGAGGGTAGAGGGCTCTCACAGCCCCTGCTGGGTTATGTGGCTCTTGTTTCTAAGGATGGGATCCTCGTAACTGCCAGCGCACGGTGGTGTGGAGGCTTCCAAGGGCAAGCCCTGCTGTTGATATCCATAGTTGACATTCCCGCAGGGGAAGTGGCGGAGCCTAAAGAGAGGCACTTCTTTAACGCTTGCTGTTAGGGAAGATGGCTCTAATAGCAGGGAGGAGCCTGGCAGCCTGCCAGTCACAATGTTGGGCCCCACAGTACAGTTTCCTTCCTGTCCCAAATTCTCCCTCTCAGGCATCTCCTTCTCCAGCAGAGAACTGTTTTTGCTGGCCTGCTTCTCTGCAAACCACGAACCATAGGTTGGATTCCAGAGGTTGGTGGGCTTATTTCTGGAGCCCCGGCTTTTATGCAGCTCAGATGGAGGATTGGACTGGGCATAGGCCATGTTGATATGTCCTCCTGCTGATACTGACTGCGTCTTCCCTGGCGCTGGTGGTTCCAAGGCTCCCACTTTCCCCAGGGGTTTCCCAGCAGTGATGGTTGACGGTAGGGGTGGTGGAGATGGCAGAGTTTGCTTGTCATCCTTTCTGTCTTGGTGTGTGGAGACCAAGAGAGGAGGAATTCCTTCTGGATCATCGGGGCACATTGCTACCTTCTCCTCCTCCTCAGCTGATGGGCCATACTCTACTGGCAAAGCAGTGTTGATGACATCTGGATCCTGCCAGAGACAATAATGGGAATTTCTCAGAAGTCTGCTACAATCACGCATTCTTGGACTTGATTAAAAACCCAACACACCTGACAGCTGTCAGCAATGATCACAGAGCATCACTCCCACTATCCAGAGCCCACATTCCATGTGTAGAGGATGCTGACAAAATGCAGTTAGCATGAGATGTGATGGAACACCCTTAAAATCAAACTCCTTATAAAACCCCAACAACTCTAAAACACACCCCAGAACAGCAGAGGCACAAAAAGAATGAAGAGCATTTTTTATGTCCAGCCAAATTTCCTGTGGGAATGTTGTTTTGGAATCTGTATCATCTCAAAGTTCATAACATCCTCAGATAATATTGAGAAAGTTTCAGCCATGAAAGTATTGCCTCCATGCAACAAGGGAGGAATGGGAATGCAGAAGGCAATCTGGCAGACCCCTTGTAGCCCAGTTCCATAGGGACTGTGGTTCTTAGCTATTTAAGCAGTTCTGAAAATTAAACTGATAGAAAATGCGGTGATCTGGACAACCTTCAGTTATTGCTGGACACCCTGGCAAGCTGGATATCACAGAAAACAGTGCCTCCTGATCTCAGGATCCAAACATACATAAAACACAGAGCAAGCTTCCCAAACAGTGAGGGAAAGCAAACTGTCTAAGGCAAATACCTGTGTGATGCCATACAAGAAGCCTGCACTGATGCGGGCACATCCCTTCCCACTGCCAAGCCTCAGAATCCCCACTCCATGGGGAGCATGGCTGTCTCCACCTGCCTTCTGCAACACGGTCACATTCAGAGAACAGCTGACAACTGCAGAAGCCACTTGCTTTAAGCCAGGACCAAAGGGTGCTCTAAGCCACGACCATTTCTGCTCAGTGCTGCCCATGTCTTAAGGGCAAGCACTGGGACGAGTGGCTGACATGAAGCACATGAAGTGTGTGTGGGCACAGGCCTGTCTTAGCTCTTATGCTTGTTGGAATCTGCTCCTTCATAAGGAGAAGCAGAGCTATAGGTCTGCTGTTTGTAAAGCTTTGTAAGCTCGTGTAAGCCTCTGTCTTTCAGCAGTGAAAGACAAGAAGGATCAATAACCCAATGAAGGAAATATCCTTAGCCGCTGGTCCCTGGCTGACATCAGTCTCCCTGGCCTGCTGACTGCAGGACTG
>NW_009926749.1:9217-14159 GCF_000696875.1 Nestor notabilis
CTTCTCATCTCATGTTCTGACTTGCCTAGCCCGCTTCTCAGGAAGAATCCTGTCCACCCTTCTCATTGGAGGCATTACCTGGGTGCAGTACTCAATCCTCTCCAGGATTATGGCAAAATTTGGCCGGTCTTCAGGCTGGTGCTGCCAACACTGGGTCATAATGCGGTAACTGAAAGAGCAGAACAGGAAATCCTGTTGATACGTAACATCTGGTCACTGCAATTTAAAAACCATAAGCACACATCATGACTCTGACTTCTAGTAAATAAGAGTGATCTGCCTTCCCTGCAGTCAGACAGCTGATGTCCTCGTTACCACTGAAATGTGGCCAATAGTTGAGTGAAATCCACAGCACATCAGAGAAATAACTCACCCACCCAGAATCTTTTGGACAATTCACTAAAGGTAGGCAGGGCTACAGATAACAGAGCTCAGTTTTCCCTATCTGTGAACACCCTTATGTGCTTGTAGTTTCACAGCTAACCTCAGACAAATCTTACACCATCTCTGACCAAGCAAGACAGTACTTCTTAAAGGAGCCCTGAATTATTCTCCAAAACACACAACAAAATTAAATAGGAGAGAAGTCACTGGCACTCAAATCCAATAAGGCAGATCAGCCATGATATGATCAATCTTAAAGTCATTAACTTCTGACTAGAGAACAGCATTTTGAAATAGAAATTATTTGCATGAATATATCAAAGTTAAAATCTCATACACAGGGCCAGGGCAATTTTTAGGTGGATCCATCCTTCCTCCATTGGTGACAAACTCCAGAACCTCCTGGTTACTTTTGCTAGGGTAGGGCATGTATCCCAAAGAGAATATCTCCCACAGCAACACACCAAAGGACCTGAATACAGAAGCAAAAGAAAACAGAGTGAAGGATACTTGGGAAAGACCATCACCAAGGGGCAATGCCCTCAGGTGCAACACCATCGGCACTGCTCTTTGCAGTCTGTGCTCAGCAGCTTGTGGAAATCACTGCTGCAGGATTCAGACATAAGTAAGATGCACAGTTGTAAAGGTGGACTTTGAACCATTTAATGAATACCAACAGCTGCCTATTCAGTTGGCTGAAGTCTACAATACAGGTAGGTAAAGATGCTTGCTTTGTCTTTGTACTCAGCACTATTCAACTAGATGTAAGAAATGCGAAAGTCAGGTTATGCTTTTCTGAGGCATCAGCCACTGCTGGAGACGGGACTGAGTGGAGCAGGGGCCTGATCACTTATGACAGACTCTTCCTCTTGGATAAGCTACCCTGTGTGAAATAACGTGCCTGAGAATCCCCGCTGACGCTCTGAGCTCAAGAGCCCCCACTCGTAGCTCAGAGTACAATAAAAACATTCCCCATTCCCTAGCTAACACCACAGACATTTCTGTTCATTTATCTCCCCCAAGACTAGCTCCCTTTTTGGTAAAGGAGCAATGAACCAGAACGTGTTTTTACAAAATATTCACACTTCACAAAAGGAGTTACAACACAGAGAGACTGGACAGAGACGGAAAGGAAGCGCACCATGTGTCTGTTTTTGATGTAAATATCCCTTCCATGAAAGCCTCAGGAGGCATCCATTTGACAGGCAACATTGCACACCCACCCTTGCGATAGTAGCTGGCTCTGCAAAGAACAAACAAAACAGCCAAGGATTCAGAAAATGTCATTAATTCAGGATTTTCACAATTGCAAATATTAAAATTATGAGCCAGGGGAATGACTGATATAGGCAGAACAGCATGGCTGAGAAAATGCTGAAGAAATGAAATGCTGTTCCTTCTCACAAAAGTAGTGGAAATGGGCAGACCATGGAAGGACTGCTCTAATCTATCTCACTCTAGGCCTGACCTGGTGAACTCAAGTTACCCTTTCTCTACATACTCCTAGTGAATTACTCACACAATAAACTGGAGCTGCAGAGCCATCCTCCTGCCCTTTTCAGCCACAGCAAGATCTTTACCTCACCTCAAACCTTGAGCATCCCCACCAAAAATAAAGCCCATTCCATATGTACCCAGTCTAAAGCACTGCAAGTGAAATCCAAAACTCTTTCTTAAAACAAGGAGCTTGAGGAGGAGGATGCCTGGCCATTAGAGCTGGGGCAGTAGTACAAAACCCACCTCCTGTGCTCCTGAGACAGGAATTACATTAGTCCTTTAGTGTTGTCATTTAAAACAAAACATACAAGCCCCAAATCCTGTGCTGGTGGCTGCAGGAGGCTGCTCATGCCAGCTGCTATCACTGTTCATAACTACACAGCCTGAGCATCCAAAGGATATTCCTGGACACACAAACATGTGCAGACTTCAAAGGCACCTTTGAAAACTCAGCACCAAGGCATTCATCTTGGCAGTTGGTTCTGCTGATTGTGAGAGTGTGACAGATGCTACTTTGTCCCAGCAGAGTCCCATCTAACAGTGGGGTAGAGTGGGGCCTCTTTGTGAAGTGAAAGAGGGGAAGGGGGAAAAAACCCATCTCTGATATGCTTGGGTTTTGAAGGCAGCACTCTGCAACACTTCAGGCCATGATACTGTCATATCACAGGTTAAGCAGAGCCAGGCCTGCACAGGAGAATCCCCAAGCAAGAAAAAGAAGAAGGTAAGGCACTGGAATAAATGGTGTGGGTGACTGAGTACCAGGTATTCCCTCCTCCGAGTCAAATCAATTCCTCAGCATAGCAGGACATGGTGCTACACTTCTGGAGGTGCTATCTGAAGATGAGATATCAAACTGCAGCCCTGACTGCTCATGGTCGTTACAGATTTCCTAGCACTTCTTGCAAGAGCTGAGTAGTTAACCCTGTGTCCTGGCTGAATTCCAGCCTGGGTGATTACATTTTCCTGACCTTCTCCTGCACCTTCCTCCTTTATGTGCAGTAAATTGAGGAGATTTACTGATGATACCAAACCAAAGGGGCAGGGGTAGTATCAAGGAGAGACATTAAACGCAGAATGATTTGGGACCATAGAACAAAAGAGCACATCAATGCCATTCAGTGTGGAGAAAGTAAAGAAACAAAACTGAGGACAGAGTACAAGAGGGAGGAAATGCCTTCCATGACCATCAGACTTCATTACCCAGAAGAAAGCTGTCTGAGCACTACAGGTGAAGGCAAACACCAAAAAAGCACTAGGTGGGATTCAGCAGGGTGGGATTTCTCAGCTCTTGCCTTGCTAGGGTCATGCAGAGCAGTACACAAGCCTGTTCTCCTGCACAAACACTGCTCCTCCCTCATTTTAGGGAACTTCCATTTGTGGGTACCCTGGACTTAGCTCTGCTACCTGTATATATCCCGGGCCATTCCAAAGTCTCCAATTTTAGCCACTCTCCCAGGCCCTCGACAGGTAAGGAGGCAGTTCCTGGCAGCAATATCCCTACAAGGAAAGGGAAGAAAAGCAACAGAAAGAGAAGAGCCACTTAATCATTCAACAGTTTGCAAGCCAAAAAGAAAACAAAGAAGAGTACCTGCTTTTCTGAGCTGCAGAGAGCCCACAGCAGCCAGAAAAGTCAGTGCTTATGGTCCCAATTTCCAATCTACCCCAAGAGCAGGAGTAGTTCTGCTCTTTAATATTTCCTCTTTAACTCTCACATAACATCTTCCAGCTGAAAGACCTGACCTGTGAGCCTTCCTCCCTTCACCCTCGGAGCTATTTTTAAGTCTCTAAGGAGTTTCAAGCAGTGGGGCTGATTTCAGCATTGTACTAGTACCAACATCAAGCTGCCTGAGGAATGAGCCACTGACCTGCTCCTAGCATGCTTGTTCAAAGACTGTCAAATGGATCTAGTACTGTCGAAGGCAACAACAATGTGCAGGTGTTGCTCTCAAGACAAGGTATGGGTCTGAACCTGTGTATGCAGATAAAGCTCCAGCTCCACCTCTGCTGGCCTGAAGTAAACTTTGAGATGTGAGTAACATGGAGGCATAGCTTGTGAGTACCTCCTTCAGCAGAGTGAACTACAGTCTCTCTCTACTCAACAGGCAAACACCCTGTTCTGCAGGGGCAGGTAACAACAGTCACAAGGTGTTGCACTTCTGGCTTTACTTGTCTTCAAGAGGGAAAAGGGTTCCAGAATGAGCAGGAAGCAACCAAGCAAAACTGACAATGGGGAGAGTGTTAGAGACTTCTGTCACAAGACTGTGTTTCCATTTGCAGAGTATCCAAACAGGCTGCACAAGTGCAGGCACTGAGACAGAGTTTAGGATTTCTGGTAAAACTACAGACCTGTGCAACGTGATTTATAGCAGCTTTTCTGTTAATGGCTGCTATTATTCTGATTTTATCTACCTTGTTTAAAGGTATCCAGCCACTAGAGTGCAGCAGGACATAAACATACAAAGCAGGGCATTACAGCCTGTGCTGGCCTGTCATGCCATGTCCATGCTGACACACATGTGTTCACCTACCTGTGAATGAAGTGGTTCTCCTCCAGGTACTGACACCCACAAGCAATGTCACGAGCCACATGGAGCAAGTCCAGCATGGAAAGGGAGGAGGGCTGATTCTACGAAAAGACAAGGGACAAATTGCAGGTTAAAAGCAAGAACATGGCATGATTCATCAGTGATACAGCACTGGGAACTCTCCAACAAGTGACGTAGCTCAGATGTTAATACACGAAGGGATAACAAACATGTGCAAGAGAGAATTCATTTCCATGAACTATGCAAAGGATGTGCAGACATAATGTTATACAAATCCCAGGGACAGAATCAGAACAGCTGGATCCCACTTTTCAGCTCCATTGGGATGCCCTTGTGAGAACTTCCCCCAGTTCTCATGGGAGATGCTTCTGAATTTTCAGCATGAGTTTTGAGATCTGTAGCCTGAACCAGTCCTCACTCAGATTCTTCGCATTATTGCTAGCTTCTCTCTAAAGTCACCTTGAACAATGAGAATGACATTTTGTATAATGGCATGAGTCACATTTGCTCTTTCC
>NW_009926749.1:14190-66008 GCF_000696875.1 Nestor notabilis
GTTGTAGGTTTTATCTTACCCCTTAAGAGCACTGACACAGGTTTGCGCAGCCAACAGCTATGGAAGACTTAAGCTGCCAACTCCTTGTTCCTGCCCCTCTGATGAAGACTGCAGCCCTCGCCAGCAGGAGCCAGATGCCTTACAGTGAAAAGGGTAGGCTTAGCACCAGCTTGTGTTTGCCAGCCTCTGAAGCCAAACCACCAGCTTCTGCACTGAGGTGTGGATCAGTGATCCCTGTGGCCAGCCCTGTGGGGGAAGAGGAAACTGCTGCTGCCAGTGGGGTGATGACACACAGTGGGGTGGCAGTGATTGCTTATCCCACAGCTAGCTCAGCATGCATCAGCATTAGTTACTGGACCAAACAAGTCTATCCCACCCTCTAGCTCTTTCTTGTAACACCTACCATTCTGCCCAGTGCCCGAAAGGCACACCTGCCCACACCTGCGTCTCCCACCAATGCACAAACCAGCATGGGTTCTCCAGTGACAGGGACTGCTGGCTCTGCCAGCCCGTTTGGTGTCATGAGACATGTCTCCAGACTGATGTGATGCTGTGCTGGCCATCCTACCTGATGACCTAAATCCCTGCTAACTGGGAATGGAAATAACTCCAGGCTCTGTGTCAGGCAGCAGCCAGTACTGAAACTGTGAGCACTGGCTGGTAAAAGCTAAAAAAGTCTTAATGTGTTCTGAAGAGATGAGGAAAAACCTGGCCTCAATACTTGACTAATCAAATAACTGAAAAATGCTGCATCTCTGCATGAACAAAGCTGTTTTTTCCCCAGTGAGGTGCCATAAACCAGAATTGTTTGACTTTGTATCAGCTGCCTGTATTTCATTATTCACACAGTATAGTTCATTGCCTATATAACTGACTCTAAACCACTGGACTGGGTCTCCCCCTAAACTCTTCTTTTTGTAGAGTAACCATTTCCTGAAAACATAAAGCCTCTCTGCCCACCCCCCTTCTGTGAGGAGGGGGGGATAATCTTTTTTACCTTTGTGAGTTAAAGTGACTCACCAGCTACACTAGATGGCTACAGTAAGAAAGGTTGCAAACGCCTTTTCTTACCCTTTCAGGGCATAAGGAAAGGGAAATGAGTATCTCAACCTACCTATTTCCTCCTCTTCTTAGCAAAGGTCAGAAACCTGAAGTGAAAACAAAGAAAAACCCCCAATTCTTTACTGGTTGTCTCCAGACCTGAGCTGAACTGCAAGGCAGTCACAGCAGGCTGAAGCTGCAAGCTGATACGAACAGCACAGCCTTTTCTTCTTTTCCCTTTTTTATCCTTCCTTTCTCTCCTTGGATGAATTTCTTGCACCTTTTATTTGGCTAAATACAGTCCTAAAACAGATGTGACTGCCCAGGCAAGGACAATTTAGCTATGTAATCTGTTTGAAAAATGGAGCTTTGGGATTCATTTTGCAAGGGGAGCAGCCTTGAGACACCAAAGGATTCCCTTTACTGCTTTTGCTCCCCAGATGAATGGACAATGCTGGCTGCAATGCACGGCTGCTCAGAGCACCAGTGTGACACCTCCTAAGGTGAGGCTGAATCTTGCTAAGGGTGAAGGAAATTCTGTGTATTGTTCAGTGTAATCACTGCTCTGTGCAACAGGCTGCACAACACAAAGGAGGGAATCATTTATCTGTATACGATTTATCTTCTGGAGCTGTTCTTTGATTGCTGTGCTGTGTGTGAGGAAGATCAGCACTGAACTTCCCAGAATGGACAATTCTGCAACACTCATAAAGAGTGAAGGCTCCAATTCCAGGCATCTCAAAACCTATCAGACTGCCTCTCTCCAGACAAGGGGAAGATGTGAAATTTTATTAGAAAAGGAACACAGAAACCCTTCAGGGTTGTAAACCCTGGACCCACAAAGAAGTATGAATTTGAGCTATGCAGCAGACCTGGCTGGCATAAAGAACAATATTCCATAAGAGTCACTGGTATCGTATCACTGAGGTTGGATGAACATTTGGCTTATGCATATTATCATTCTTGCTCAGTCCAGAAAATCACGACATGTTGGCCGAACATTGCTTTCATTATTTACATGAAGAACAGAGATGAGCAACATGAATAACCTGTGCTGGCAGTATCTTGATCTCCCATTAAATTGGATCCCATGTCCTGATACCTCCTTCAGTATCTCTCTAGCATGGTGCTTTCTTTTTCCTGAAGCCTCAGAATAATGCCAAGTGAATGCCTTTCACACCTCCATTAAATTTGACTGAAACTGGCAAATGAATTTGAACTTACTGGCAGGGGAATGGGGAGAGCAACTTGGGGATGAAGGTAGAGAATGAACACATAGATCTCTCTTTTGCAATCAAGCTGAAAGCAGAAGTAGGTGGGAAAGACAAGGTAGTAAGGAAATAAGCTGGAAAATACAAAACTAGGAAAAACCAAGGAGAAATAACAACAGTAATTCATACAATGCTTACTGCACAGTAACAGTGCACCTCTGTTACCGAGTCAGTCAGCCAGGTCTTGTGCGTTCAATCAAATCCTGTTGGAAACAAAGCTTATGGAAGCTTGTTTACTCTGCAGTGTTCCTTGTCTTTCCTTTCCTTTAATGGGCCTGGAAAGCTAGATGTCTAGTCTGCTATGCCTACCTTCTACCTGTCTTCCTTGAATAAGCGATAGCAGGAACAAAGCAGCTCAGGGTTCATTAAGAGCAGTGCACAGATACATCAGCAGTACTAAGCCACAGGTATAATCTACAGAGACTTTGTCACACCTCAAGTATATGCAGAGGGTAAATCCACTTCCACAGCTTGATCCCATACTTCACAGAGCACAACACCCTGCACACACCTCATCTCTCATCAGTCAAGTCTTCTAGCCTCATAGTTTCTGAGCCAGCAGTAAAACATGTGCACCAGAGCCTGATCTCGCAGCACTCACAGGTGCCATTTAACCCCTCAGAAGCTGCCCTGGCAGCCAGACAATGAATTATCCTGTCTTTCTTGCCACGCAGCCACCAAATGGGACGTCAGCAGAAGCAAGGCAAGGCAGGTATAAGGGGAAAAGGGAAGAAAGGTGTTAGAAGTGGAGCAGAACTGTGTCTGCACACAGTCAGGCTGTTCACATTCACCTAACTCTTAAAGAGGGGCTGGAAACTGTTTTTCTGAACCAGCTGCAGCTTTCAACTGCCCACCTGCATTTGAACCTTAGCCTTCCCAATGAGTGACAGGCCTGGGACGGAGCAGAAAACAGCAGCATGAGTCCCAGGTCTGCTTCAGTCCCGGGGGCAAGTTAAATCCAGGAGTAGGGGAGGATCTTTAAGATGCTGGGAACAGCCCCTGTGTTAGTCTCAGATAACCTCAAATAGGTCAGGAAAGACAAGAGAAGAGGAAAGGAAGGGGCAGACTGAAGGCAGAAAGAGAAATACCAAGTATGCTGCACCTCGAGTGAACCATCCACCTCTTCTGATGTTAGCTTTCACAGGGGTTGCACAGAGCAACCGCTAACAGAAATGGAAGCTCTGGCTTGCAAGAAGGACCTCATCACTGGGGCAGGGGAAAACAGAAAGAAACCCCTCAGTGGAAAGGCTCCCATGACTGCATCCTATAAATATTAAGGGCTTTTTATCCACAAAATCAATTGGATTATTTTATTGCAAGCAGGTAAAAAAAAATCCTGCTGTTCAGGACTAATGCTCTTGGTGCTTCCTCACAAGATCTTGATCATTACTGAGCTGGCTTTTCTAATTTAGCAAGCCAAAAAGGTGTTTCCACTACAAAGTGATTTATGGCTTTTCTTACCTGCCACTTCACACATCTAGCACAGTCTGTCCTGGCAGAGTTAAACAAAACACCTATCAGGCAGCATACCTTGCCCATGTCGTATTGCTCTGCAATGGCTGAGAGCAGAGCCCACATTGCAAAACATGCATCTCCCCATTCACATACCACCAAGTTCAGCCCATTTGTATAAGCTGACAAGACCATCTCTAGGTGCCACAAAAAACCAACCTCTGTTTATAAAGACTGCTTGCTCAGTTTGCAAACATCTTCACTTTAGCCTTCTTAACCAGGCAGGAGCCACTTTACTGCAACCTATTCAAGACTGTGGTGCTCCTGTGCAACACAGACCATTTTGTAAGTCTGAAAACCAGACTGCAAGGCAAAACCACAAAGTTAATCTGCTTCGAGATGCCTCGAGAAAGAATCTTATTTATATCTGTTAGAGCCAATTTGTGCATCTCTTGTACTGATAAAATCCAACATTTTGCCCTGTGTCAAAGAAACGTAGAGACAAAACATGAAGCTGTGCCCTGGTGCTAAGCTTAACAACATCTGGGTGCCTTTCTGATCCAGGGCCTCAGAGCAAACTTCATTCTTCTGAAATACTAATTCCTCTCTAGAAGTCATTATTTATTTCTCACACATTTCTAACTCACTGTTGTTTCCTACTGATGAAATCATTTCAATGGGAAAAATCTTTAAAACTCTGGACTAAAGGTATTTGCTATTAAGTCAACAGCTCTAGGCTGGATTCTCTCCTTGCCTGTGTCAAATTACACTGACAGATATCCACAGAAATGCACCTGATCGGCAGTTTAAATAATGGGCTTTGCATTGCTAGCTCAATGCTTCCTCCCAGCTTGCCTCCAGCTGGTGTGAGGAAGCTAAGAGTAGAGTTTAACTGATTAAAAACAAACGAACAAAACACGCCCCCTCTGATTTCATTCCTTTTTTTAGATAGTATCTGCAATGCTATCTAGCAAAGGCCAGGGAGGAGTCATCTCTGCGTAACTCCAGCATGTGTTCCCTATACATGTGTCCTGCCCACAGTGGTCTTCTACCAAGAGAAATATACAGACCATCTAAAACCCTGGGAAACAGTAGCTGCACGGATCAGCTCTTTTACAGTTATGTATTTGCCTTGTGGCAGCAGCTTACTAAACAGAATTAGACTTTCTCTTTTCTTACCGGTCTAGGCCGTGTCTCTCTCAGGAAGGATTTCAGGTCACCCCCAGCCATGAGCTCCAGCAGGATGAAACGGGGCAGTGCCTGCAAGCTCACCCCGATACAGCGCACAATGTTCTGGTGGTTGAACTTGCTGTGGAGACAGGAAGATTCAATTATGAACCAGCTTTGATCCAGAAAGCACAAGATGCAGAACAGGATCAAAATGTTTTGCTGTGGGGATTTCTTATTTTTTTCTTTTGGAAAGTAACAAATCTCAAAAGCAGAGGTAGGGCAACTGGATAAAGCTAAAGTGCTACCCCTGCACTTTGTGTCTGTCTGCATAGTGCAGGAACAGACGTGGAGGGGGAGTGCTGCTTTTCCTCTTCCTGTATTCTGTAGCCTTTTTGGGCTACAGCAAGACTTGTGGGCCATAGGAAGTGGAGGATGTATGGTAACAACCACAAGTCTGCTTTCAATTTCCCTACCCAAGGGGTAGAAGCTGGGCTGGGGCAGAGTTGTTCCAAATAACATTCTGACATAGGGATCTGCTTATGCAGGGGCTATTCCTCAAGGTTTAGTCTCTGATAATTCCTTACTTCTCCAGACCTCGATGTGATGAGAAACTATTTCCATGGATTCTAGGACTTGCTCGCTGACATTTGACATGAAAGCAGCATTAAATCAATGCCACCTGTTAGTTTTGACTACTCAACCCCAAACTCCTAAAGTTTGTTTTTACCTCATGCTCTGATTTCAAAGAGAAATAAAAGGATCCTATTATCAATTCTGAAAACTAGGCCCAAAGAGTTTCACTTTGGATAATGTAAACCAATGTAGACCCTCTTGAAAATTTAGCCTTTCACTATCTGGCGTCTCTTTATTTGTAGGAAGAATATACAAGGATGGTAATGCCTATCCCTCTTTGTAAAATACTCACAGCTATGTACTAAAACAACTAGCTGCATTACATGAACACTACCTCTCAAAGCAACTTTTTTCTTTACAAGCCTATACAAGTGCTGTTGATCTTATTCATACACACCTAATAATGAGAGCTTCCATGAGGAAGTCCAGCTCATCCTGCTCTGAACACACTTCTGGCAATGTCTGGAAAAGAAAGAACAGGTTGACAAGGAGAAGATACTCAGATGTAGAACACCTGGCACAATCGAAAGCACTAACATTCTCTGCAGCAATCCTTGTTTCTCTGCGAGAAACCTCACCCTAAGATAATAGCTAGACCATTACTAATCTAGACTGTGAAGTCTCTTGAAAGGTAATGATCAGAACACATGGCCCATCAACACCACTGTCATCCTCCTCCCAGCAAAAGAAATAGCCCAGAGTGCACAGGGAACAGCGCTCAATACATGGGACTCTGCAGTACAGAGAAAGAGGAAAGAGACCACAGTTCCTGAGCTCTCTGATGGTTCAGGACTCCTGCCTGCCAGCAAGACTATGAACTATATCCAGCAGTAGGACTGTGCTGCTATGTAATCTCTAGGAACAAAGAAGCTAGGTAGGCTGCTGAAGGCCTGGAGAACCCTGTCAGGGCCTCTCAGGATTCAGCTACACATCCAGTCCATATCCATCCTGTAAAGGAGTGGTGAGATCCCTGAAAAACCAGCCATCTCCCACCTGCAAACTCTTGGATGCATGTTCCAGCTGCTTTTGGCCCTGTGAAGACTTTGGCCTCTGACTCAAAGGCTTTTGACAGATTTCCACACCAGGCATAGCATGTGGAGGATGGACTTACTTCTCAAACTGCAGTTGTATGGGAAATCTTGGCCTATTTACTACTTACAAACCTCTTTTAACAGTCTCACAAGCCCATATGCTACAAGCTGTACCATCAGTATGATTGATTAAGGTGTTGCAACACAGCAGTAACCTTTCTAGCCACATCCTTCAGTACTACAGTAACGCTTAATTCATCTTCATTTTTATAATGCATTGGGACTCTTGGGTGAAAGGTGCATGAAACCATCATGATAACTCATACACTGTCACTTACTTTCACAGCCACCTGCAAGGGAGTGGGGTCGCTGGGGATCCCTGCCACCTGACCTTCATATACCTCACCAAAGGCTCCGTGGCCCAAACCCCTGGACAGACCAGAGAAGACAAGAAGGTTTTACTACAGAGAACATACATTATAACTCTGTGGTCACAGCTCATAGAAGGGGCTCAAAATTTTCACAGCAGTGAAACAAGGAGAAATGGATACAGACACTATGCAGGGAATCAGACATTGATGTAATCTTTCCTGGACCTACAGTGTATGTAATTGGTAGGGAAAACAATCCTCAAAAGCAGCCACCAGTGAAATCAAGCTGCTGGCACTGCAGTGTGTAATGGATAGCACTCTTTCATGGCTTTGGTGTCACTGCTATAGTGGTGGGCCCTCCAAAAGAGGTCAATAAAGATAGGTCTTAAGTCTTGGTGTTCCTACACCCTAGACACATTAACAGTTCCCATGATATTTATGCACCATCATTAAAGAAAACATTGAAAAAGAAACTAGGAAGCAAAATGGTTCTCAAAGGACCTGAATTCTAAACCAAGTATCTTTTCCTGATTTATTTTGTAATTCTGGGTAAGTACCTTAGCCAGTAAATGGTGATGATAATGCTTTGTAAAGCATTCTGCTCTAGGAATTCATGCTGAGCATAGTTTCTGTCACTGATCATATTATGAAATTTACAGTTTTATTTTGAATAAGGGTATAAGAAAAAGGACTTAAAGTAACCACACAACAGATCCTCTCCTATGCCCTTGTGATAGAGATTTTGCATACCTGTCTGTTCAATCTTCACTCCACATTAAATCGACTGGTACAACAACAGCTGTACCACATACATGGTATGTGGCATGACGACATAACTCTGAGAGAGAATGAGGCTGCCTCCCAGATCCTGAGTCCCTCTTAACCCAGAATGGGTTGCACATTGGGCACATTACAGGTTCAAGCCTCAAAGAGACATTCCTGCATCTTGGTCTGGATAAAAGGCTCTCAATAAAGCTCTCTTCTACACCAGACACTCTCCTGGTAGAGCTAGATCTGGCCTGAGAGCCTCACTGATTCTCTGGTCTATTAGTGGACTCCTTTTGTATGGACTGTTCTTCTCCCAGCTGTCCAAATAGGTGCTGCTAAGAACAATCTGCTCTGCTGGTGCATAAGCTCTCTGCCTGTAGTTTTGCCAGGATAAAGGCCAGTGAAACCACAGTAAGGACTTGCACTGCCTGTGACTCAGCCACTTCTTTTAATAACATTTTGTAGGTATCAGCTTGAAACACTATTCTTGGCTAAGCCTGACCAACTTACTACAAACTGAGGGTATAAACCAGGATCTCTACAGTTCATAACCCAACCTCCTCCCAAAAAATCCATGCCCTTATCAATTCCCAGCTCTCTGCAGCTTGCCACACTTCAAAAATCCTTCTAGAGCCCAAGTGACAAAGGCAGCAGCAGCACAGGGTACACTGGAAACTTCCAGATGCAGTCCTACAAGATGTGCAGGTAAGGGGGAATGAGATAAGAGACAGCAAAGCTTTGCAGACTGCATGGACTGGTCTGAGCATCATCGCTATTAGCACCATAAGCTCCCTTGTCTCCTAAGCTCTCCTGCTTCATTTTCCTGGCTTTCTGTGTAAAACTGCATGGTACCAGGATAGTGTCACATTGCCAAATGGCACACATTGAACCCTGCAGAAGAGCAACATGGGAAAGAACTCTAAATTTTCAAGTGTTTATTAAGAGACTATTTCGAACTCTCCAGACGTTTTGATGCAGACAGGACTACCCCGCTGGCTTTATATTCCTGGGGAGGTTTTTTTCATACTATATGACAGTCTCAAACCCATTGGTTTTCCTGCTCTTTTACTTAAGGATGTCATTATCTCTACCAAAGACTTTAAAAGAGCCTCCTACAAGTCAAAACCTTCCCAGCATTTCATCAGTTAATACTGGAAATAGTCCATACATTGCAGAGTCTGCAAAAAATGTGTATGAACTACTGATGGTGACTCTTCAGTTCCTCTCATACTCCCAGATTAAACACTGCACCTGTAAAAGGTCAAGGAGACTGCCAAAGTCTAGTTCCTTCCACACAAGCTTAACTACTGCAGCTTTATATCTTATGAAAAGGAGCATGAGCCTAAAAGTGCATGAGAATTTGCATGTGCCTGCACAAACACGTGAGTTCATGTTAGAGAGCCAGCATATGTGTGTGCATAGTGTGAAGCACAGGGAAAGCAAAGATGAATTTACCGGATGAGAGAGATGTTTTTTCGAGGCACCTCTTTGAGGTCACTAATGGATGTGGTCTTTCCTGCAAAGCAGTAGTTGGGGTTGTAGTCTGTCATGATAGTGGAGGTACGCAGCTTGCTCAGCTTATACTCTGGGCTCTGTAACTCCATCTGCATGGCTTGTAGCTCCTGGTGCTTCCGACGATATACTACATATGGAGAATACAGAAAAGCAGAGACACAGATTGACTCTGGAACGAGATGGCAGCTGTGCAGCACATCTCACTGGAATTTGCTTTGTGGCCAAACTTCAGTGAATCAAACCAGACTGTCATATTTCTGTATAACAAATCATCGCAAATGGAATCTGAAGTTGTTCAGGAACTTTTGATTTACACATCTTCCAAAGAAGCAGGCTTGCTGTTTGGAACTGTTTGGAAGAAGTACAATGAACTTCACTTGTGGAGATTTCTGATTTCACAGTTCTGAAGTTTTAGTTTTAGTTTAGTTAGTTCTGTTTAGTTTAACTCTTCAGTTTAATTGGACCTTCCAAGAATGAATCTGGTTCCAAACTTGGGATATAACCTATTTTCCTAAGTAACACAGAAGTGACTAAAATCTGAAATGCATTTTTGTATCATATTGTTCAAAATGGATAAACTGTTGCCTCAGAATAACACATTGTACAGATAATTAGCTCATTTTGCAGAACTTTGTGTTTCTAAACAACAGAGTTGGACTACATTTGAAACCAGTTTATGGTAGTGTTATATTCCTTCAATCGCTTCACTGATACTTCTGAAACTTCATCAGGAATCACACCTTGAAAGGAGACATCCTGTGGATAGTCCTTGAAATAGTAATTTGATATTGCAGTATGTTTTTCGAAGCCAGACGCCAATCATGAGCAGGTTAAACCACTGTTACCCTTAGTATCGATTTCTGTGGGAGCTGATTGAGCCCAAAGCCCAGGATGGTAATAGCTATTGCATCTTCTCCAGCAGACATTGCTCAGGGGAAGAATTTAAGGGGTAAACATGCACTCGGAAAGGCAGATGGATGTAATGACCTATCCACAAACCCTTCCTGTCCTCCATTTTCCTCCTCATTGCTTTTGCTTTGATTTTTTAAATCACTGCTCTTTCCTGAGATGACAATGATAGGGTAGTTGGATGGAAAGAGGATTACTCTTCCACTCCCTGAAAAGGAATTAGTAATTTTAAAGGGGTACTGTTGGGCCAGAAATCATACATGTAGGACCATGTGTGTGCAACTGATAACTCCTGAAACTCTTAAAACTGAAACAGCTGCACAGATCTAATTTAGTAGCTGCCATTTGCTGCTCAGCGTACATCCCTCCCTTCCTCCAGACTATATACAGTGTGGCCAAAGAAAGGTGGCAGAGCTGTGGTTTGAATCCCTGTCTGCTTTTCACTGATTCAGATCTATTCTGCTTGCAATCGAATGAAGGGGAGCAATTGTTTAAAAAAAGAAAATGAAAGGGTGAAAAGTACCTTTTAGTATTTCAAATAAAGATGCCAAGAATGCCCACATCCTACTAAGTAGTGGTTTGTAAAAGGGAAGCCTATGTGAGAATTTCAAGGCTAAATGTCATACATTAGGAGACGAAAGCTGTATATAGGCACACAAATAAAAATCTTGCTTTCAGGCATTAAGGACCAACAGATCTCACAAAATCAGTGGCAGCTGTGTTCTGGCAGCTTTATACTACAACACAAGGAATCATGTCTCTTTCAAGATGCAGTCAGTAACTGAAACCTCCTCAAATTGGTAACTGTGGTTGGAAACAACTACTGAAATCTGAAGTTAAGGCGTATGTGTGGGAAGGTGTCATTAAATACTGCAGTAGCTAAAAACCTGAATCCTTTGCCTCCCAGGGCCCAATTATCCCTGGCTCACATCCAACCCTCATATGGAAATACCTTTTGCAGAGAAACACTCACCTATCATGATTCCTGAAAAAGCCAAAATTAAAGCAGCCACCAACGCTGAAGTCACTACAGACAAGACCAAGGAGAGGGGGAGATGAACCACTGGCTCAGCTGTAACAGAAGCAGAAGGAATTACATGTTTGAAATGATCTTCCAGCAGTCACTTTCTTGCAGACAAATTTTTCTGCTCCTTCTTCCATTTACTGCTGTTCCTATAGCATAAGAGCAACCTCTGGCATGATCTGCTCCCAGGATCTTTGACCTCTAATACCTCATTGTTTCACTTTTCCTCAATTAATATTAAGCCATTAAAACAGATGGTTTGCTATCAACAAATTAACATGTGCACTCCCTGGGAATGAAAACAAGACCATAAAAACCAGGGGCAGGAGGTTGGGGAGGTGGGAAGAACGTTACATTGCCAGGGTTAAAGTGCTGCTATCAATGCCAAATCACAGCAAAAGCAGAAGGAGGACTGCAATGTATCATCTCCTAAATGCATCTAATCCAGGCAGAAAAACCTGATAACAGTAAGTGTAGGACAAAGTATTCCACAGCTGCCTCCTCACTTGGGATCACAAGGCACTGAATGACCATCTATTAAGGTTTACTTCACACTGGCAAAACAACCATGCTTTTTACCCATTTTACAGATGAGAATGGTAAGAATACAGAACAATTTTCCCATGCCAGTGATGAAGCTGAGAGCAGGATCCCAGAACCACTTGGTCTAACTGCTGGGCAAGAATATGAAGCAAACCTACTAATGGAGCTCTGAGCACTTGGTCTTTTAAATAAGGCAAGTACAGGTACTATCTTTAGTTTTCCTCAGAGATCTCTCACACAGAATTTCTTATAGGTTCTGCACTTGCACCTTGTATGTCCAAATCCACAGGAATTACATTCTCCTTCACCCTTTTCTTAAGAGAACTGATGTGGAATTTAAGTTTAGCTGGAAAATTCCTTCAGTGAGCAAGTTTTCATGATTCCAGAGCAGAACATGAGCATCAGGACAACCAGACACAAAATGTGACTCTCCTCAGTGCCGCCCAGCATGTCAAACACATGGTAGAGCAAACCAGCAATGCTGCTCTGTGCACCATTCCTCAGCAGGGATGTGTCTATATCCCAGCACAACAACCCTGCAGCGTATACCAGCGGAATGTAACATTCAACAGAAGACAGTTTTAAGGAGGACTAGGTAACACTTTCGGGATGGCTTACAGTCCAAACTAGATTTTTGCCATGCATTTTCTGTTTCCCATGCTAGGAGCCTACCCCATACACCTACTTACCTATGCAAGACACACCATCCTCAGCCAACTCTGTGCCTGGTTCACAAAAGCAAATGACTTTTTGAGTCTCAAGATCAACACGACACTCGTCCATCTCACAGTGACTGCAGTTAAGATGCAGCCTAATATCCACCTCTCCGTGCCCCTCTGTCACTAGGGAGTGGATGAAAGAATCTGTGTTAATTACTGAGAAGATCATTCATGGCATTCCCTTGAGCACTAATAGACATAGGGGGCATGGTGGTCACAATTGCCAGATGTAGCCCCATTTAAGAAATTGATTTCTCTCCACCTTGCATAGCTCCTGACTTTTTCTCACGTAGGAAACAACATCCAGCTAAATTAGCCCCACTGCTGTTAAGTTGCACTGGCTCTCTTTGAGCAGATAGTCGTACCAAGCTAGCAAGGAGGCTGATGCCAAGGCTAAGGGAAATCTGCCCCTTCACCAGTCTGTGGGGCTCACCCTTTTCTTTCCTGGCCTTCACTCACTCTCAGATCAAACACTACAGTGGGTTCATGAAACTTTCTGGTTGAATCTATCAGGCCAGAGTGCATCTGTATTTGAAAACACTCTGGCTGTTCTAAAGCAGACTGTTTTTTTGAGCAAATACATATTTTTGTATTTTTCTGAACATATCACAAACTTATTCCAGACACTGACTTCTGGGCAAACACAGACTGGAACTGCAGTATTTATCACTCCCACTGCTGGGCAGCACTGTACTGTTTTCTCTAGAAACTCCCTGGTCCAACCTGGATACTCTGCTGAGGGATGCTCTGAGAAATGTGTCTATTAGTGAACAGTTACATGCTTTGTCTGTTTCTTTCCTGAATTATCTGAACTACTGAGGCTGTTACCACTTTCCTTGGCCAAAGTTATTCTATAGGTTGGTAGACAATATTGCTGGGAAGTGCTTTCTACTAGCCCTGATGTTCTTTCTACCTGGTTCTGTCTCGCTACTTCAGTTTTTCCTCCATTGGACTTTGTTATGTTATCTTTCTGCCCCCTCATGTTCACAATGGCAGTAAGCTGTACCCAAAAGGTTGTAAAGTGCCCTAGAGATAAAAACTGTTCTTAAAATGAAATAAACCCACTAAAAGACTTCAGACCAATATGAATACCTTTAAGTGCTGGAGTGTATAAAGTACCAATTGGATTAATAAAGGACACACCATCCTCCCCATCCATCTCTGGGTCATTGTCCACTGCAGCATTGCCACCTATGTCAAACCAGAAGTTACCTTAAAAGATGGAGGCTCACTGGCACTAAAATACAGATAAGCATTGCAACATGCATGACTTTAGCATATTTAGGGAAACATCCAAATGAGAAAAGAGAATAAATCAAAGTGTTTAACATATAGGGAACACTTAGCAAGTTGTGGCATGAACCACTGGTCTTTAATCTACAGAACTTTAATAGCAGCAGCTTGTGACAATCAAATCCTTAGCTCTGTTTTAGGCTGACTATTGCAAACTAAGGCACAAACTTCATCTTTAACCATTTGGATGCTATGAAACATGTAAGCCTATCTTAATGTAGCCAAAAGACTGGAAAACACCAGTACTCAAGGGTCCAGCACCCTTGCTGATCAAGGTATGTACTGTGTCAGCAGAGGGAATGAATAAGCTGATATCCTTCCTCTCCTTTGCACCCTGAAAGCAGGGTGGTCCACCAGGAGTGGGGACTGAAGGAATTTATGAACTGCACATTTGTGCTTGGGCATATAGAACATAACAGGAGCAAAGTATGGGCAATTCATACAAGATATTAGAAGCACAGTATGGGCCATATATTTTGTACTACAAGCATGCAAAGATTCCCCCACCCCACCAAAAATGGCTTTTCCTCTTTAACCATCTTCAGTGAAATGAAAATTATGTTAGGTGAGGCATTCTGTTGGAAAAAGCAGCATTAAACAGTAACATTGGTATAAAACATGCACTTAATAATTTAAACTCATTATTTCCTCTCAGGATTTCTAGTCCATCATATACTTGATACAAGCTGTGGAGAACCAGGGGTTAAAAAGTCCACCACAGTGCAGATGGCTGGAAAAACTATGTGGCCCAGGAGATTAAGTGTTAGTAGAGATCTTGAATCTGGCCCACACCAGTTATAATCAACATAATGCCATCTGACAGCTGCCCTGAGACCTGCAGCACATGAAATTAGCTCCTTGTTGACTGAAGCCAACACCACTGTTGTTATTAAGAGGGGTCCTGGCTGGCAGCCTGAGCCTTTGCCCCCAGAGACAATCTGCACAGGACCAAGGCTCACCCACAGCAGGGCAGGGTAGAAGAAGCTGCACCTTTTTCCAGGCATAAAGCCTGGCTGCCAGTCTCCGGGACCAAAGTCCTCAAAACCACAGGTGCTGGCAATGGGAGCACATAGCCTGTGGCTCCTCCTTCTTCAGCACTATAACCCCAAACGGAGAGCTCAAGAACCACAGCAGGATCTTGATGGCTCATTTTGCAGAGTGCAAAGCCAGAGTTACGGCTGAAGTACTGACACCTGGCTATTGCACTCAAAGACTAAACACCAGACGTTCATCTAGTACTAAAAAGGCAACACACAGACATACTAGTACATAACAGTCACATATGCTAGCTACAGGAGAATTATCTATCAGCATTTTGCTGATCATTAGCACTAAAGGAGGGGAAGGAACACCTTGAACACGAAGCCACTTTACCTATATATCCTCCGCCTCCTCCACCTGAGGAGCACCCCCCTCCACCCCCTCCGAAACCCCCTCTTGTCTCCCACCCCCACTTCTTCATGGCCTGGGGGCAGGATCTTCCTCCAGTAGCACCTTCCAGCAAGGATTTTCCTGACCACAGGAAGGAAGTGTTATCATTCCAGCCACCTCCACCACCTGCAGTTAAGAGAAGACAAAAGGCACAGGTAGAGGTTACTTTTGTGAAAACCAAACCAACCAACCAACCCAAACCAAAGCAACCCAACAAAAAGACCCAAAACCCACAAAGACTGCTGGTATCTGCAGAACAAGCACTCTGTCAAAGCACCTCAGCTGAAAGTAAGAATCCCATGCCCTGGTTAGAAGAGGGGATGTGCTTGCTACACAGTGCTACAGTGATCTTTCTGTAAGGTTTTTGACCACATTCATCATCAGCACCTCTTTTCATCTGCTATACTGGCTTGGTTTCAGCTAGGATAGAGTTAATTTTCTTCCATGACACATACAAGGACAAGTATTTTCTATGGAAAATGTATAAAGATATCCTTGTCTGCTCCCCAACTGCTTGTTTCTGGCTTTCAGAGCCTTCCCCTTCTCTTTGCAAGAAGTACTTTTGAAAAAAACCTATGTCAGTTCTATAGTGGAACAAAAGGAATTTAGCGAAAGGGGTGTGAAAACATGTCCCAGCCCCCTCTAAATATAATATACTCACCAGTGACTCACTTTCAGCTCTGCTGGTTGTTCAATCCAAGGTCTCTTCACAGAGACTTCTAGCCAGGGTGCAATTATGCTCTTTCTGCATAAGCCAGGGAAACTGTGAGTATGTCTACACAGCACAAAACAGTGCAGGAAGCAGGATGGCCATGAGAGGATGGCACTGCAAACTCCCACGTCAAAAATCAAACAACTTTGCTTTATGAGAGGCACTACATTATTTTGGGAGAATGTTGCCACTGCTACGGCAGTACCACCTCTGATACCCTTGTTTAGGCCAAGTGTCCTGCACTGTGGTACATCCTATATGCATCTGTTATACTTCCATGTTTCCCCTGAACTGTGTTTTTGCCTCACCTTCTTGTGAGGAAAAATCTGGGAGTACCACATATTCACAAAGGTTTTCCTAAAAAGATCAAACTTTCCTTACCTGCAGCTCCTGAATTTCCATTCAGCCCTGGAATAGAGGAATCATTCTCCAGCCTTTCTGGATGAAATGTGTCTGTTTTGGCCCTGTAGGCCCTGCCACCACCTCCTGCTGCAATTATCAAGGGGACCGGTTCTCCATTCTCCATCTTAACACATTCAGAAACAAAGGCAGTGTTCAAACCGAGTCAGACAAGCAAATGGAAGTTCAATCACATGCTAGTTACTGCATGTTGCACTAAGCAGGCATCTAGGACTGCTCAGCACTACAAATCACCATTGCATTATTTATGCACCCACATTCAAAAGATTAATGAATAGCACTAGTCCTACTAAGTTCTGCAACAAAGAACAGTGGCATCAGCAGCTCTATGAATTGTACCTATAGTGCTGATGGCTCTTAGAAAGCTTGTAATGTTACTGTGTGGTGACTTTCATCAAATGAAACAGCTAAGGAATGCTGCTCTATACAGTGCAATACAGTTCTACTCCTGTAAAGGACTAGAAACTACCTGAGCATGCAGAGTCATGCAGAATTATGTAGAAGCTGGGTGCTCTGAACATATTGTTAATGCCTGAAACTGGTGTTTGGAATGAGTACTATCTCAGCTAGTACATGACAGAAAAGATCAGTGGCCCCTAGCTATATGGTTGCCAACAGAAAATATACAGGCTACCCTCAACTTTTCTTGTAATTTCACAGTACAGGCCAAATGTGTAGCTGAAATCTAATGTTCTACAATGATAGATTTGAATAAAGTCCTCTGGAATTTGCTGTAGAATTATGCTTCAGTATCTCCACTTGCATGGAAAAAAAAATAATCTAATTCCAATTATTATGTTTGCAAAGGAAACTCCAAGCCACTAAAGCAAATGTGGCCATGCTGTGCACAGTCGTAAAGAGCGCAAAGGGCCATCTCAGCTCTCTACAGCTATCAGCTGGAGATGAAGGATACCCCAAGCTCACTTCCTATTTCCCAGAGATGTAAAGAGGGTTCTCAGATACTTCAGGCTGTGACACTAGACGCAAGCGGCAGGATGTGTTCATGCTGAAGATGCACAAGGACTCTGCTTCCATACCTTAAATATGTAAGTTGCACCTCCCCCGCCTCCACCTCCTCCTGCCCATTCATTGACGCTTCTGTTCACACGTATCTCCTCTTCAATCACATTGTTCTCTCCAATGCAGACTTTCTGTATAACTTCATTAGTCTGCAAACAGAAGACCAGGTCTGAATTCTGGTAAGAAATCTCCATGGCCTTGTGCACACACGGGCCTTGTGAACCCTTTACCTTCCAAAGCCAATAAACTGTCCTCCAGTGAAATTACACAAGCAGAAGCAAACGAATGCTCTTCTAGAAGAATCTTGCTTTTTGCTTTAATCTTTGTCAGAGGAATTTGTTGCCATTTAAACTGAATTATTTTGAAGCAAGCTCAGTGCTGATATCTATTACCATGTAGAACAGCTCCATAAACTTTTAACACACAACATGTAGCAGAATTTACTGCAGATACTTCCTAGCATAAACTACCTGCATTTCACAAGTAGTGGAAGGGAGTAACTCAGCAATTATGTGACTTGCCCCATGTCACAAAACAGCCAAATGGCAGAGATCTAGAGAGGATCCAAGCTTCTGGAACTAGATGATCTTAAGGTCCTTTCCAACCCTAACTATTCTATGATTCTATGATTCTTTACTCCTCTTCCAATGCCCTATTGGCTAGGACCAGGCAGCCAACAGGCATCTACCCAGATGTACCAGTGGTTCAGGTAGATGTACCAGGGCTAGCTTTAGACAGTCATAGCATGGACAGTAGCAATGAGCTCAACACAGACTAGCCTCCTAGACATCCAAGCAAATTTTGGTGTTTACTTGATACTTACACTGCAGCAGCATTTTTTCTGTAATTACCAATGCTAGCCAGTTCAAAACAGCTGCAATCCCACCTTTGACTGCAATATTGACCTGATGTTAAAGCAAATAACTCACTAATAAGCCCCTGTATTTCCTACTTAGCATTTTTTCCCCTCCAACAATTAGCACCAAATGTAATGAACCTTCTGTATTAGGCAAATCACTGAATTCACTAACTGATTTCAAACACAACATTAAACCATCATTTATAAGTACTTCTGGACTATGACCTTACTGTCAGTTCAGTTTTAAACTGGAGCGCTAAAGTGCACAACAAGCAAGACTCTCCTCTGAGCACTTGCAGGTTGCAGACTTTGCTTCTAGCTTATTTCATACACTTCATCTCAGTAACACGTTCTTGTTATACACAGTGAACTCATAAGCCAACAACACTTTAAGGGAAAAATGCACTAACAGTTGTTATAGAAGGACTGACCTTCTGCTTCCTTCTACTTCCATGTATATGTTTTCTTTTGAAAGAAGAGCTTAATAAAAGCATCCTCAAGTTACTAATTATTCTCTTGACCACAAAAGGTGTCCTAGGTTGTGCCAGAGAATGAATAGCATCCATTTTGTGTGTGCAAACTTGCCTAAGGAACTATATAATCCTCCTTTTCCTAGTTTTCCCTCTCCTTAATTGATTTGGCGCTGGGTAGGAATGATTAATAAAATGACAATGTCAATGACCCAAAGGAACCACTAGATTACAATTAAATTAAAAAAATAATAATCCTTCATGGCAAAGACATAACTGATTACAATCCAATCTAGTAAAAGTCCCTTCTACAAGTCAATGCAATCTCTTTGCCTCAATGAAAGAATTGCATTAGCACTCAATAAATTCTCACTAAGATTACAGTGGCCTGCAATTTAATGAGTCCATATATTACACTGAGCTGGAATGCCCTAGTTATAGACCTTAGATGGAAGCTTGAGTTAGGGCATTTCTCATTTCAAAGACATTTCATGTTAATGGTTTGTTTGTAGATATGTATAATACTAGTTTTAACATTATTTACTTCGGCACCCAGCCTTGAGAACCCCTCTTTCTTGTCTGCATCCTTCAACCTTTCCCTGCTGTGAAAGACTGCTAAGCTTTCACCTCTTGGATGCCAGCCATTAACAGCTGAGAAATGCACAGCATTTCAATGGCCAGCTCAAACCTGCGGGTGAAATTTCATCAGATAATGCTTAGTTCCCTCCATAAGAACCTCCTATTCCCTCATCCTCCAAAGAATATTAAACGATTAATAGATTATTGTGCCTGCAAATGGTGGAAGTTGCACCTTTCTGTCAAGGCATTTGCAGTAACAATTGGCTAGTAACACAAAACTCAGGACTGACTCAGCAGTGATTAATTTGTCTCTCCCATTCCCATACAAAGAATAACCAAACAGGCCCTGTGAGGTGGGTGTCTCCGCAGGTGCAGAGAACTATGATAATGGCAGGGCAGGGCAAAGACCGAGCACTGTGAAGTCAACCTTGAAGACTGATCTGCAGAGGAAAGGAAGGCAAGGTTGTCTTTTCTCTCAGAAAAACTCACACAGGTACTGTGAGATACGCAGATCAATCAGGAATCTGCAGTGTATTATCAATGGGGCCTGAATGTTGAAGTGAGAACAGTGACACGGTATTTCATCTCTTCATAATCATGCCTTGCCAGTAAAACTGTAACTATCCCTTGAACCGTATAACCCCAAGCCCCTCAAGGACAATGGTTTTCTCTGTAAACAGACAAAACTCCATGGATTTGTAGAAGGGATTAAGACAAAACAGAAAGGGCAACCACTTACACTAGGACAAGCATCTTCTCCTTGTTGTCCCACCAAGATATACAAAGTATCATCCTTCTGGAGGTCAAAAATTCCCAGCACAGACACGCCATGGGACCGGACCATGGTATTCTTCCCTCCTTTCCCACCAGCAGCTCCATAGCCTGAGATGCTGCAGGAAAAGAAAACAAGAGCATAGCTACTGAGTTGTCCCAGACAGGTGGAAGGTACAGGAAGCACTTCTGGGCACTGAGTGTTTTGCACACCTGAACTGTACACAGTGTCACAGAGCCATGCCCTGAAGACCTGACACTTGAAATACATCTAAACCCAAAGCTTGAAGACTGAGGATCTCTGCTCTATGTAGACCTATGAACTTGAGTAGCTACAAAACAGCTTCTTTCACATTGATTCTTGGACAAACACTTGCCAAGGACAGAGTGAGCAACTCCCTGTAGTTTCAAACTTTAATATATGAAACACATCCTGTTTCCCAGAAGGCATACCCTTGAGAGGTTTGCAGCAAGGAAGAGAAAGAACAGAAGCAGAAGAACTGGTAAGCACAGCACATATGGCTAAAGAGAACATTAAGCACTAGATTGACAGGGGGAGATTTGAGAAAGCAGACAGCATAACTGGTCCTGGTAGCATGGACCAGATGGGAAACAACTCTCCTATTCCCAGGACCAGAGGAATTTAGAAGAGTAGATGGACACAACACTACCTGCAGTAAACACGAAAGGCAAAAGCCTTCCAGCTAAACTCAGAGTCACCATGAACATCTCACTGTCTCCAGCCAGGGGTGGCTAGGTTGCATATACAGACTGCTGCACTCTGGGACTTAGGATTCAGAGGTCCCAAAGACATGGCTGTACCACTGTATTGCTCGGCTCCTCCCTCCCCCTTTTGAAGTACATAAACAATTTGCAGCTTTTGTCAAACGATTTTGAAGCACTTTATAATCATGACAAAACACACATCTCTGCTGCAACAAAAGACAGAGTTACTCAACTTCCTGAGCAATTCAATGGTGGTACAAGATCGACATAGATCTAAAATAGGCAGGTGATAGTAGCTTTGCAGCTATTTTCATGAGAGCAAAATTCAACTCGAAGCATGTAAACAGTGACTGCAGGGCTGAGAACACAGAACTTTCTCTTGGCTTCCCACCAGTTACGGTGTAGGTGCCCTGCTTTAACTCCTCCTTTCCTCTAGCACCAGGTTGGTCTTTGCACAGCACAGTCACATGCAAACGGGCTATAAGCAGAACACATCAGCAGTGCTCACCACATGAGAGCACCCTGAACAGGTTGGGCAGCCAGCTCACTTTCAGCCAGCAACTTGCCTTAGTAATTAGCATGAAGAACTCACCTTGTGATACTGCTCTGAGGCAGCCAGCATGGAGCAGTTCTGATGCTGAAGCAACTATGGACCATCAAGTGCCCCACAAAGCACATTAGATCCTCACAGTGTGACACAATTATGTTCACGCCACTGCTGATAACCAAACCAATCATTCTTCACTAAGGCTGCACTGGAGCCAGCAGGAAAAGTGATGGACACACAGCACTGGGCTACCCTGAACAGATGCTGCATGAATCTGAAGACTGACTTGATTTGCTATAGGATTCAGTAATGGCTAATGAGGTGCGCTGTCAGGCACAGCAAGCCTGCAGGGCTAACTGCCTGCAAGTAGAGGCCATATTTTCTTGTGCATGAACAGATTGTGCATACCAGCAATGAGGTCAGGAGAACCCGTTTTGGCCTCATTCAAAAGCTGCAGACAAATAAAACCTGGTAGATGCAGGTGACTGTCAGGCCTTACTTCAAAATGGGTGTCACTATTTAACAGATGGGTTATCTTGACTTCAAGCTTTAGCAGGATCCCTCTCCTTAGGCAAAAACCTTCTTTTACAGGAGGGATTCATTTAACCATATTGGCCCTGAGGAAAGATTCACACCACCCTGAGTTGCTATGCCCAGAACACACAATACCTTCCACTGCCTTCCTCCTTTGCTTTTTCTATGATAGTTGTAGGAACTGAAAAAGAAAACTCTCTTCAGGGAGGATCAGGATGAGCAGAACGCATTGGCTATGCAAACCAGGGCTGGAGAAAAAATCCACCTCTAGCTAGACAGGTCATGGGAAACACTGGAGCTAGTTTTGAGGATATGAGAAGATGCAGTGCCTGGGCTGGTCAACTTAGGACACCTTTTTGTATTCCGCCATGCTGTGTTCTTGTGCTACCTTACAAGAAGAGACCAAAGAAAAGAGAGGACAGTGGAAATGACAACAAACAGAGCACTCAGCAAAATGAACCAAACACTCTTGCTTTAAAAATGGAAAGAATTTGGATAACAGATGGTAATGTGTAATTTATGACAGTTCACTTCTCTCACACTTGATCACAGGATGGCAAAACCTTCTGAATGCTTAGAAGGAAACCTGAAAAGAAAAATATTCTTTCATACTGCCTAATTTTATTCTTATACAATGTGCAGCCCCTTGGGAGCAAACCAGGTGATTTTGTCCATATCAGCACTGGAGCATATAGGACTCCAGCATTCAAATGAAGCCATGTACACTGTTTGGCAGACCTTCATAGATGGTGGGGTTTTCTGGCTGTGGTTAGCTTGTGCTGGTAGAGTTCTGTGCAAAGCTGAGCTTTCTGTCTTTGCATTTTAGTAACACATATTCTGCCTCATGTTCACACAATCTCTATCCTTCTCATGCCAATCTCTATCCAATATCATCAGGAGTGTAACTCACTGCTCTACATTACACACTGTAAAACACACTGATACAGCGTAACAGCAACTTTCTAAAGAGCCCAACAGCCAGCTGGAGGGTTTTATCTCAGGGTCAGCTATATTGGAGATGGTCACCAGGATAACTTAAAGCACTCACAGTGCAGCAGGCCTGAGGAGAGGCAGTAGGTCCAGACTCTGTAAAGCACTAGAATTGATACTGCAACTTGACATTTTCCTAGGGCTATGCTGTGCTGGGGGACTCTGCTACCCCTTCAGCAGCACAGAATCAGGAAGATGTCAAATTAATTTAAACTCACAATTGCCGTCTCCATTCCCCAGGCTGTGAATTGTCTACCAGAGCCTTAAGAGGTGCAGAAGAGAATGTCATCCATTTACATATAGGTTACCAATGACATTATCCATCTATTATCTATACAGTACCTAAAAAGTCTGCTAGGCCATTTATAGGACTTAAATAGACATGTCCTCCCTGTTGGACCTGTGGTTTGTATCGTGTAGCAAAAATCAGCCTACAGTTGCACTGGAACTCTGGCTCTTCTTGGGCACTGGGATATTAAAGAAATGACAATATTGTAAGTTTATTGCCTCTTCTCTTTTGGGCAATACTTTATAACCATATTTACTGAATGCTGGTCCTGAAAAATTCTGTTCACCTCAGGCAACTCATTTTTGAGAGCTGAGTAAAACATCATTAACGCTTTTTTCATTACCATCAATCCTTATGGTAATAGGCACTCAGGCAGATCTTGTGCCTAGCCTAGTCTAGCCAGTTTCTCAAAACTGCTTTGCAGTAGACTTCTGTTAGAGACCGACATCTATCCTCAATATTTATATTCTTTTTCAATAAAGAGGGAAAAGAAAAAAAAAAGAAGGAAGGTGCCAGTAAGTTTTAACTGAAATTTTTTCAATGCTTTCAATGGAATGTTCTGCTTCGAAATCCATGATACCATCATTGGTTTCAATAGGGAATGTTGTATATAAAACCCACTACTAGTCAGGCATTAATTCAAACAGACAGTTCTGCTTACAAACTGATGCATGTAATGGCTTGATGTTACCATTCAGATGGAGTGAACTAATCTTTGATTCAGTTCTTTCCCCAGCAAGAGCAAAAAGAAAAAATGATTGGTAAAAATCTGATTAAGGAGCACTGAACTGTATCTGATCATCTCCCCTTTGAAAATAGCTCCAGAGAGGGATTTAAGCATTGGAACCTTCAGTATCACAGAGCCCAGCATCTAGGTGGCTGGCTTCCAAAATCAATTCTACAGCAGTGAGCCAGGCTTCAGGCTCAACTTACCATGCCTGGATTCAGAAAAAGTCAAGATGCTGAGCAGAGCTTGATGCAAGCTGTCCCATAAGAAATGCTGATACATGATTGTGTCTCCTATGCCAGGTGAAGAGTGCGGAAAAACTCATGCTGATCCCAGAATTCAATGGATGGCATATAGGAAGTATACGCCCCTTGACCTGAGGAGGTCAAAACACGTGATTTTCAGCTACTTCTAAAGTCCTCCTAACCTGTAACCATCTAGGCTAAAGATGCATCTGCCTCAGATGGTTGCTTCTCTTCTTTTCCTCTCTCTTTCACCAACAAGTTGCATTTTCCACACAACAAATCCGAGACTGGCAAGGTTGGAAATAACAGGATCAAGGAGAAGTAAAACCCAAGTGGATCCAGCCAAACTTGTGAATATAATACTTCATATATGTCTAGTGCATATCTGCAGCTTGGATACGTTTCAACCACAAAGACGTACTATGACAACCAAAGATGGTTCCCTTACCTGTATGTGTTGGTTGCTGGTACTCTCCAGATCTGAATGCCTTGGAGAATCCCTTCAGCTCCTACAATCACACTGAGGTTGGAGTTCCTGTAGGCATCGTTGCATTGGCTCTGTGTGGGGCCATAGGGTCCACTGGCACCACATGTTGTGAATAGCCAGTGTTCTGAAATGAGAACACGTACAAAGCATGATCCAAACATCTGAAGATCAAGAAGCTGTTCTGATCTTTATTCACTCTCTCTTATCAGACCAAGAGAAGAATCTGGCCCCTTAGGTTTTAGCAAGGACAAATATTCACACAATCCTTTTAAAAGACTCAGTGCTGTGTATCTCAGTATTTGATAGCTTTTCATGCACATCACCTGAAAGCTATCACAACGATGAACACAGCTTCACTTTTTCTAATGCTCAGAAAGGCAAAGATCAGAGGCTAAAGCAAAATGCAACACAGACCACCCAGTTTGGGGCTCTACTCTCTGGGTTGTTAAATGGCACACTCATAACTGCAAGTCTGGTACATTTTAGCCCTTTCAGTTTCTACAGACGTTTGATTACTGAATTAATTTTATATAGGAAAGTAACTGTTAATTAGATAAAACCCTGTAAATACAACATCATCTCGGTGATTAAAACAGCAAATTAATTGTATTTTGAATAATTACTTGCTTACAAGAGATGCAAGTTAAGCTTCAGAAAGCAAAACGCCTAACCAAGGCCTGTAAAACCAGCACTCAGCTCTGCATGTTCTGCAGGTGTAAATCATTGCATCCCTATTAAACCCATTTTCATCATCTGGAAGTACTAGCCCTGTACAAATAGATTTCTAGAACAAGGCTTTGCTAATGTATGCCTCAAAAATCTAATTATTTAATTTGAATACATGATGCTGAAAACGCTGTCCTTTGCCTTAAAGATTTGTTATGGCTTTCTCTAAAGGGCACCATTTTCTTCCCTAGCTTCAACTAATGTAATATAACACATGCAGACTCCTCAGCACTGGTACTAATTAGCTTAGATAGAGCATTAGCTTGATCTGCTTCTTAGAATTTGGAGCTATTGTCTAAGATGATCTGGTCTAGAAATCATGGTCTGCATGTGTCCAGATGAGAAAGGCCAGTAGTTCTACCATTACTGCTACTGGATTCACCCAGCAGAAATTCAAGGAAAGAATTAAGTTTAGCCAGGCACAAACTAATCCTGACACTGAGCTAAATTCCTTCTTATAAACAGGTTTAATGCATTAAATGGATCAAATAATTTGGCAGGACTTTAGGAAATGAAGTGACTGGGATTTTTGGGAAACAAACAAAAACAAACCCAAAACAACCCCACCCAAAACAAACCCATCCAAAACAACAAAGAACAAAACAAACAAACAAACAAAAAAACCCCAAACAAAACCCACAACCAAATCAAAAAGCAACCACCCCCAAAAACCAAAATCCGAACCAAACACCAACCTTTGTAACAGTGTCTTTGCTATTTCAAGAAGCAATGCAAAACTACTACTTTAGGAAAGCTTCCCAATCTAAACACTGCTGAGAGAATAACTTGCTTCTTACTGCAAAATCTATGCCATCCCTCCTCAAAACTCCCCTGCTAGGGTCCTCTAGAGATTTTGCTACCATTACTTGTTTTATATGGATACTTACATACTTATTTTACTTATTTTTCTAATCCTTCTGCAATGGATGGCAGTATAAAGTCTTAAAACTAGCAAACAGCAAATGGAAGAATTTCCTTCTCCTCCTCTGATGCCCATGTACCCACCAAAACCACAAGAACAACAGGTAAGAGGGGAAAAGCACCTAAGAAAGCAAGGTCTAAAAGTTCCTAAAGCAAAATGCTTCTGTAGCTCTGATATTGACAGTCTTGCACCAGAAGTTACTTATGTTTATTCTTAAAATAAAAACACCCAACCTAAACCCAAAGCGAAATCTCACACAAGATGGAAGATGAGACTCTCATTCTGTCAGCTATCACAGTGATATAACACTGCAGTATCCCAGTGGACTAAGCCACCTGCACTGAAACATATGTTTAGTAAAGCAGGCAGGTAAGTGTGTTTCTTTGGAACAATAAGAAGCCATTTGGATGTCTCTGCTGAAACATCAAACATGTTCCCAAAGGTAGAAGCAGGTGACCTTCAAGGGGATAATAAGCCCAAAACATGAGAGAATCAAAATTGAAAACTGGAAGTGATAAAACCTAGGACAGACAACAGCATGTGCATACTGCTGCTATGGTGAAGTTGTACTTTTCTGATTGACATCCTTTATATAAAGCTCATTCCTCACGTATCTGCTTACCTGGCCTTAGCAAAAGTATCTCTAGATTATCACACGTGTAACACACAGCACTGTGGGACTTGAAACTGGCAGCTCCTAGCTCCCACTGGGTTCCAGGGACAGGGGATCAATGAACTATGTCTTATTCCAAAATAAGACATATTTTGGCCCTCTGTTTCTAGTGGCCCTCTGTTTCCTTAAAAGCCCAATGCTCTGGTAGAACAGAAGAAAAATGTCCTCCTCCTGCAAATGTTATGCCTTCAGACTTTGAGCTGAAGTAACCAGAACAACTTTTGTATTTTCTGCCTCTTGGACAGACTACATGGGGCTCACTTCCAGTGAAGAGGCAGTATCAGAGTAAGAGCAAGAGAATGTGCACCTAAGCTCTTAGAATCTGCCTTTTAAAAGCATGAGAGTAATGGGAATGAAAACCACAGATATGCCAGGGACTATGATGTAAGGAATGTGGAGATGGCTGAGCACGGGAGGTACTACCTTAAATTTCAGAAGTGGTCTTGCTGTAATCTTGTATATAGGTGTATACAAGATTACATGTAAAGCCTCCCAGGTTCTACAGCTGCTGAGGTCAGTACTAGCAGTCATATTTACTTGCTCTGTTGAGGAAGATGGTAGACAGGAATTGGAGAAGACATGCTTCAGAAATAGCAGAGCTGGGTGATCTTGGGAGGTCTGGCCCAAGCGAAGTCCATGCAGAGACTGCACCTGATTTGAACTAGCAAGGATTTCAGTAAAACCTTGAGCCAGGTTGCACGATCTCCTCGTTTGTCACTCCTGCACTGACTTGCAAACAGTCCTTCTCCTCTTTGTATGCACTTTGATATGCAATACCAAACGCCAGTCCAACATGTAACAGCTTTGCTGCTAAACTAAATGGGACAGAATATGGCATGGGAAGAAGTCACCCTTCATTTCAACATAATTAGGACAGATGGGTCTTAGTTACAGTTCTGGATACAGACTAAAAACCTTGCACTTCTCTCCCTCTGTTCTCCTAAACATTCCACAAAGCCGACCCTCAATCTGCAGATGTAATAATCGCCCAAGATCTTAAACCACTAACCCAGTACCAAAACACAGTACTGCTCATCTTAGATAACCCACCCCAAACTTTTTTTTAACTAAAAATAACCATTCACTCCCTGTGAAGCATTGATTTTCTCCTGATTCTAGAAATGACTACAGCATGTCCCCTGAGCTCAAAGAGAGCATTTCTACGGATTGCTGCATGCCACACCAGTTTACAGTAATTCCATCTGAAGCATTATTTTGATCACCAAAGACTAAAGCAGCAGCACTGAATGAAAAATCCTTAAGCATAGATTTTTTCCACTGGTGCACAACTGGTCTGTTGTGTACTGCACAGCTTCCTTCTGCAGCATGTGACAGGCACCTCACGCTCTCATGATGGGAAAAGAAGCAGGACTCTCCAGTCTAAATCTTCCCAAACAACTGGTAGTTTCAGAAGTTTGCCCAACTTTACATGAGTTATGTATGTCCAGTTTCCAGAAACAGCTGAGCATTCCCATGATGGAAACTAACAGGTAATTAAATGTAGGGCCCCTATATATTCTGTCATTGGCAGCTGCAATATGCTAACAGGAATTAGAAAATGGAAATTCCTCTTTAAAGCAGGGGAAAAAGAAAAGAAATGGAGATTACACTGAGATTCAGAATTGGGGTACTTGTTTTCAGTGAATAATTTATACAGCAGTTCATTATCTCTATGAGAGACAGACTGAGGTTCTGGAGCAGGTCCAGAGAAGGGCAATGGAGCTGGTGCAGGGCCTGGAGCACAAGTGCGATGAGGAACAGCTGAGGGACCTGGGGGGTTTAGTCCGGAGAAGAGAAGGCTCAGGAGGGACCTTATCACGCTCTACAACTGCCTGAAAGGAGGATGGAGCCAGGAAGCGGCTGGTCTCTGCTCCCAAGGAACAATGGATGGGACAAGAGGAAACAGCCTCAAGCTGTGCCAGGGGAGGTTTAGACTGGATATTGGGAATAATTTCTTCCCCAAAAGGGCAGTCAGGCATTGGAACAGGCTGCCAGGGCAGTGCTGGAATCACCGTCCCTGCAAGTGTTCACACACCTTGTAGATGAGGGCCTCAGTGACATGGGTTAGCGGTGGCCTTGGCAGCGCTGGGGAATGGTTGGACTAGATGAGCTTAAAGGTCTTTTCTAACCTGGTTGATTGTATGATTTGTTGGAATCCCCACTTTCACAAGAAACATGGCAGAGAAAACATTTGGTCTTCTGCCTGTTCTCCCACACACCTGCCCTCCTCAAACTCCTTGGCAATCTCCCCAGCACATTGCTGAGGTCTCAGCAACAACATTTTGCAAGAAATGACATTTTGGCTGTGTTAGAACAGATTTTTTAAATAAATTCTTTCTTCCCAACTTTTCTTTCCAAATGAGAGTTACTGACACATTTACACACACAGCCACTTACGCTCATTTGCTTTTGCACAGCAGAAATTCTGTTTTTCACACAACTTGGCTAGCTATGTAAAATATACAGCAACCAAGGCACTGGATTGCAGCCACAGCAAAGGGGAATGATGTTCTGCTCTTGGAAAACAGAAACAACAAAAGCCCACAAGACTTAAAATGACTAATTCATTTGAAGCTCTGATACTACTTGCAGCCCAGGGCAACACTGCTGGCCAATAGCAACCACCAACAATGAAAAGAAAACAGTGGAGCAAAGCCTAAAGCACATTTGTACTTCTAACATAGAAGGCAATTTCACTGGCACATACAGCACATAAACTCCATATGACAAAACAGACACAGGCATTTTAGCTATACCTCAAGGGTTTGAATGTATTAACTGGCATTTGTTAAATTAAGTTGGTTTGAACCAAGGTTCAACTCATTCCAAACCAAAACTTTACTGTGATTTGAGAAAATTACCAACCAAGCCACCATGGTACTTGGTTTATTTTGGAACCTAAAGTAATACACTGCTGAAATGCATCAATATTTAAATACAATGTGCAGGCAGTTTTGGAACTTGCTACCACAACCTCTATTCAGACCAAGAGGTTATTACTACTTACAAAAAAGTAAAAAAATACACTAATACGGGCTATAAGGTCTCATGCTTCAGTAGCATAAGAACCCCCATGGATAAACTTATGAAGGCAATTAATTGTTAGTTGTCCCTCAAGGAGTTTATTTTACTTCTTCCTCTAAGGCAAATATCGTCAAACTTGATGCCACGAACAAGCAGAACTCTTCCTTCATCTATTCATAAAAAGCATTCACAAGCTCCCTTACAATATTTGGCCAATATGGGAAATCAAGAGACTTACAGGAAACTGTCCATCTTAATCTCCACTAATGTTTTGCTGCTGTTAGCTGTGTGAAGGGAAATACCTTTTACTCAGTGCATGAGCAACCTCAGTTATGCATTACCAGTAATTCCAAGGTTGATCTATGCTGAAAGTCACAGTAAAATGCCTGTTTGTAGGTTAAAATATACTACAGGCATATATAAGAAACATGTTCATTGATGCAAGGAAGGAAAAAACTTTCAATTTTGCTTTGAGTTCTGTTGTTTAACATGACCTGTGAGCAGCAATTTGAGATCAATACCTTTTCCAGGACTAAGTTTGCCAGAGATTAACGGGGCAGAGGTTTGAAAGATGATGGTAAATGGCAGAACTAGGTTGTGCTCACAATGACAATGTGTCTATGGAATGATATTGAGGGGATATAATATGATCATAGAAATTAGTGAGTCTTGCCAGCAATACCAGAATCAGTTACACAAGTGTGGCTAGACTAAGAGCAGTCCAGCTTTTCAACTATTTATGGAGTTACTATTTCTACCTCTGTCTTCTACTTTCTAAAAGAGGGCAGTAATGGAAGACTTGGACATATTTTTCAGTTCAACAAGAAGAGCATCTGCAGTGATGACAAATGTATGCCAGACTGACACTGAGTATCATTGCAAAGAAACACTCAAAGCTTGATACAGGCTTCAGGTTCTTCTTACATATCCATATAAAGGGAACACTATCAGGGCATCCTTGCAGGAAATTATCTGTGGTCAGTATAACAGGACAAGTGTATTGCTGACTTTTAACAGCAATGAGAACAGCTTGTTTCTTGCTACCTTTTGGAACTAGAAAATGAAAAGAGCAGCATGAAGAAAACTAATTTCTTCTCTCTTCTATGTTTCACTTAAAGAGATAGCAGGAGTCCTCCACAAAAGGTGCTAAATGAAACATGCTACTAGCTTTCTGCAATTTTTTTGTTCACAATTACAAAGGATAGTAGAAATGCATGTTAGATAACAAAGACCAAGTTGGATAGAGGTGGCAAAATTATTTCTAAACTTTTCCTGAGATTTATAGCACTTTCTACAGAGTTTAAACTGCTATTCTTAAGTGAGGGGAGCTTTAAAAATTCAGTCTAAAATGTGTGAGTTGCCCTGTTTATTTAAATTGTATGATTAACTCTGGAGAGCAGTTACACCAATTCAACTTTGCTATGCTGGGATCCGTTTGCATGTTGATTTTCAGTATTGCACCTTTGCCATTTTCAATATTACAGAGAAAACAAGTGCAATAAAGAAATGCATGCCTACATAATCTGAGATCCCTCCATCAGTCTCTGAACATTTTCTATCACTATTCAGGATGCTGGTTTTGTTGGGGGGTGGGCAATGAGCTGTTATTCACTGTGTTAACTGACGCTTAATACAAAAATACCATTCTGCAGATACCTTTATTGCATTATGCCAACAGTTCAGTTAGTATAATTGCACACAAAGAGCAACCAAATGTAATTTTCTTTTACTTAATACTCACTCCACTGTTCCTTTCAGCTCCTTCATCTGATTAACTAATGTGACCCAGAGTTCTTCCCAGAAACAGCCATGTAAGTGCTCGTAAGAGGACTCTCCCTGGTGCAAAAGACAAAACCTGTGCAACCACAAAGTGTTGTGGGGAAGAGAATGGAGCTGAAGGAAAACAGTAATCCAGTTGGAATGAAAAAATGATTTCATGACAGTTTCCATGCAAGAAACTATGCTCACACAATGGCTGGTGGATATACAGATGAGAGGACTAAACAATGCAAGATTTGAGGGGGAAAAAGATTAAACTATTTGTACATTTCACAACATACCATTTTGTCCTGTGTGCCCTGACACAAATAAGTTGTCAGTGGGACAGGTAAGAAGCTGAAACATGAAAAGAGGGGCTATCCTCATGGTATTTACAGCCTATTTAGAAGCACCAGAAATCTTTAATTAAAGCTTGATTGCTGAGTGTCTTGTGATCTCCTTTCTCCTACTGAGAATCCTATTTTGTCTTCTCCAGTTTCCATGATAGTAATTTGTTTACCTGGAGTTCCTCACTATTGCTCACTGTATCTTTGTATGCCTGAATTTCCCATATTCTGGCCTTGTCTATAAAAGGAAATTGCACTGGTTTGATATAAATTGGCTTTTTAATTGGTAGTCGAACTCCATGTAGAGAGATGCTGTAGTTTGACTTTCAGTTTTACTTAAACTAATCCCTAAACAGTTTAAAAACGAAGCCAAAGTCAGCTTGGTTTACATCAAAATAAACAGCACACAGTCTTTTGTACAGACTTAACCACTTCAATCCAAAATCTAGTTCCACTAAAGTTGCTTTAATTTTCTAGCATACTCAGGCTTTCTTACAATTTTTTTTGCAGGCTCCTTCTAGAATTAAGCTTCATCTGCAACCTTTCAGTAAGAAGCAGACATTTCAGCAAATAACATGTCATTAATTAAAATGAAAGCATATGCATGCTTTGTGATCATCTACCTAATGGCCACCTTGCACTGCAAGCAAGGGTGTGATTTGAAACCTACAGACATTATTCTGTGTTGGTGCTCACCATCATCCAGAAACTTGGGAGAGCACCACCACCACATTAGTTGTAGCAATTTGGAGTCATCTTTGGATTTCCTGTCACATAAACAAAGTAGCACCTTTCTTTCAGATTGTAGTTTCTGTTGTGTAGGGTGAGCTGGCTTGAGGACTTAGGGAGGGCATTTTATTATCCTGTTGTCTCTTCAGCTGTAAGAACACAGTTCTTAGTTTTAATATGATTTCTGAAGAAGGCAGTATTATAGCATGTGATCTATCACACAAGCCAAAGATCACATTAGCTGTAATTACTTTTGGCTGAGCTCATACTGGTCAACACAATCTTTGGGACTTCGGGGTGGCACTGATGCTGTCGGTTCACTCACAGAACAGTAAATACGTGACTATCAAAGTAAAGGCTTTGACAAAATCAGCCTGAGGTTTCTTAAATGCATTACAGGGTGCAGAAAGAAACAAGACTAAAGCTGGGTAAAACGCACAGCCCAGGGACCAGACAAGCATCTGCAGCATTTACTGAGAGCAGAGACTCAGCAACACAAAAGAAGAATGTGTCTCAGTGCTGTGGAGACCCTCTCTGACATGCAGTAACTTCCCACTGCAAGAAGCTGCAGCGTAGCTTCTGATTCCTGCCCTGTCTACACCGAGGGCACAAAGCAGAGAAAAGTGCTGTAGGAGTGATTTCAAACCTCAAGGCCTGAAGACAATTTCAGACCGAACATGAACAGGACAAAGGATCAAGCCCAGAAATTAGGCAAGCTGGCATAGATACCACTGGAATTTGCATTCTAAGGTCATAAAAAAATTACTTGAATTGCAAAAAGTACCTTGGTGACCTTCTCTTCTACACCCATGCAATCTAACTCCCATTATTCCTACTGTCCAAGCATTTCTCTAAAATGCATTCCTCAGACAGGATAGGGAGCAGAAGAGCTAGAAGATGTTCCATCATTTCAGGTTTAGTGAAAAGCAGGAAGTACCAAAACTCTCATGCAACATTTAACAATCCTACAACCACAAGATTTCTAGACTAACACACCCACACCTACTTTACAGTAACTCTGCATTTCAAACTTCAGGCCATTCTCCAATCTGATTATGGTATCTGATGGCTTTTGTGTTACTAAAACAGCAGGTACCCTGGAAGGAAATGCACAGCTGCCTTAGGGAACTACATCATCACCTAAGCATGACATTCCTATGGAAAATCAGCCAGAAGTTCATAATCTACACTTCCAAACAGATCCTACCACAAGATCACTGACCTAAGAGCAATTGCGAAAGCACTTAAAAGGTGGCTTCGCTTACATGCAGGAAATAGAGATACAGATATTGAAGGGAACACTTCAAAGGATCTTCAAAGATGACATAAGGGTCTTTTTGGAAATTATACCTTTGTGACCAGCTCAAGCTCACACACAGTATCTGTAACAGAGCTAGACACAACCTTTATAGCTAAAGCAGAGGTCCTCTGAGCCCAGCATCCTCTCATGTGGGCTCATTACTTGTGTCTCAGTCTCCTGAGACTCCTGTCAGTGCTCCTGCACCTTTCTTGCTGAATGACTCTCACTATGTAAAGCATCAATAAACTCCACTTGATGGCAACTCTTGGCCTATGCTGCAGACTGTGCCAGCAGCCTCCACTGCTTCACAAGAGAGAACAGGTACCAGCAGCAGCCCTGTGAAGGCTGCATGGAGTGGGATAATACATCTAGCCAGGCAGGCTTTGAAGGCTGTGTGTAGCTTTTGACCACTCTAACCAGACTGCTGTTGGTATCAGAGCTAACACCACTAGTTCATGTGTTTCAAAAGTACACTGCAGGTAGCAAAGTGAAACATAAACTACAACAGAACAGACTCAAGAAGTCTAAGACAGAGGTGTGGAAGAGAAGGAGGCAGCACGAACAAATACCTGGGCCTACTGACAAACTAAAGGAGGCATATACCAACTACACTCCTGTTCTCTACCTTAAGAGGGGTGGTATTCCAAATTGGCAGGTAACTAGCTAGCCCTATGTGAGGAGAAAAAGCTGCACACAGTGCTGAGGGTGTTCAAGGCCAGGCTGGATGGGGCTTGGAGCAACCTGCTCTAGTGGAAGGTGTCCCTGCCCTTCCCTGGCAGGGGGCTGGAACTGGATGAGCTTTAAGGTCCCTTCCAACTCAAACCATTCTGCAGTTCTGAGAAATAACCCTGACCACACAACACTGACATTTCTGAGTAAAAATCACGTTTTTTAAAAAACCCCCAATGTTGTACTCTTTCATATGGGCAGTAAAAATCTTACTGAAAAAGTGAAGCTATGTTATTTCAAACCAAGTCCATATTAACTAGAGATGGGTGTTCAGGTTACCCCATGCTGGACTCAGTCAATTTGGACTCTTTGCTTTGATTCCTGTCTATTTTTATAAGACCACACCACCAAACAAACCTGTCTTACAATTTAAAAGCAATTTTTACTTCATGAAGAGGCTCCCTGTGGTTCTTTCACCAGCTTGCAATCAAAATCCAAGTTACAGTAAACAGCAAAAGGCAATTGCTTTCTAGATCTTGTTTTGTTTGTAAGGGACTTGGGAAAAGCTCTGAACAAAGGCTTTGGTAAAAAAAAAAATAAAAAATTAAAGGAATCACATTGCATTTAGCCACATTTAACTGAAATCTCTTCTAGTTGGAAACCTCTGAAAATCCTTCACAGACAGACAGTTACCTGCTGGACCAGAAATGGGGGCAGTGTTGAGCTGGAGGTTTCCCAGAAGCTTTTGTTCCCATCCAAACTTCTTCTGGCCACCTCTACCAGTGAGCAAATTGCTTGAGTCTGGAGTGGTACCTCGAGGACTCTTCTCTCCACTGACTAGAAAACAAGAAGTTACAGGTTGGTTTATCACTGACAGTGCCTGAGTCAGTATGTAATCCAAAACTGAAGCTTAATTAAGGGCTCAGGCTTCTCTGCTAAGAATAAGAGCCTGCAGTCACAGGACATAACACTATTAAAAGGAAAGAGCAGATTGACTTTCTGTTGCTGTTATGAGACCTGTGACAAAAGAAAAACAAACAGGAATGAGTTGTGGGCAAACCAGCAAGTGAATGAAGATACAAAGCAGAAACAGAGAACACAATCTTTAGCAACTGTTAGAAAGTTTCTCTCTTAGCCAGAAAAAGTATGTGCAATCTTTTTTAATTAAGTCTAATTTTAAGAAATCTTTAGAATACTGGAAACTGAGGTACACTGTACTTCTTCACAGAAACCAAGAGGTATTCTTGCATAAATGGAAAGAGTCATACCCCAGCCAATACCCCCATCCAAGGAAGAAATTTCAGGTGCTCAGAGCAGCAATCCTCCAACCCTCCTATAAGTTGTTGGTCTGAGATATAGAGTGACACATCACTGAACGCGTTTACAAATTAAGCAATTCACTGTGCATGAGATTATGAAAGATAAAGCCAGACACGAACGTTCAATAAAGATCTAAATGGGGTGAAATCTGGCAGTAGAGGTACAGACTGGGCATGTTCTAGGGGCTAGTCAATCACAACGTCTGGATCGGAATCCAAATTTTTCCCAAGAGTAAGAGAGTGTGAAGATCCAGGTTTCCATTTCAGATTGAAATGTATGTCAGTCCAAATAAAATAACCTTGTTCTAATCTAACTGGAGAATCGTGCCCAGTGTTACTGCAAAGTTAGTGTCAATCACAGGATGCCTGTCTGTTCCTAGTCAGAGTCCAACTGCCATTCATTTTGATAACTGTCACACAGCAAACCAGGTCATGTGGAACACTATAATCATAAACTGGCTCATGCATCAGGCTGGGCGGGTAGGTGATGCTACTGTCTCAGCTGGAACCTGACTCTCCCACACCATATGTCTCACTGCCAAACTTGGAAGACATTCACTGGTCAGCTCCACTAATAATGTATGCATCTGAATGGTCTCCTCCATCTAAGCACAATTATTTCTGAAACATACCTTTACAATTTCAAGACTCCTTTGAAGATAACACCACGAAATCCCTTCCCCACAGTTTTAACCCCTTTCCACATTTCAATTACATGGGAAATAAAAGACAAGTCACTTGCAGATAAAAGGAAAACTTACTTGTTAAATAGCAGTCCAGACTAAGGGAGACATTGTCAAAAGCAATAATGGCATCAGACCCTTCTTCCCACGAAGCGATGATCTGAAACCAAAACCTGCACAGATTGGAAGAACAGGGATTAAATTCTGTTAAAGAGATGAAACTTAGAGCTCTTCACAATTAAAACAGTTTTAGAATAGGGGAAAAGAGGTTTTCTTCTTTTATTAGTATAAAAATATTAAATTGACAAAGTATCCTCACAAGATATCAAAGATGATCCGAGGGCACCTGTACTTGAATGTAGATTAACGGAAAGGACATGCAAGCATGTGTGTGTGTGTGAGGACAGAAAGTAATGTCCCCTGGCTTCTGGCACATACACACATACAAAATCAGGCACCTGAGTGACTTTATTCTCACAAATGATTTACACCCTAAAGTGTTAAGAAAAATAAGTAGGCTGGGGCTCCTGAAGTCATTTGGAGTTTCTAAAAGGAAGTGGCAATCAAAGGCTGAAACCAATTTATGAAGTATTTGGTGTTGATCCACTCTCTAGGAAGCAAAGGATACCTAGCAGTTCTGTCAGTCACAAAAGAGAGGAACTGACACTATGGGTAGTCCATAGGAAGAGCAGAACTCATTATCTCCTTGTAGAAGCTGAGCAGGTTTGCCTTAAATCACTTCCAGCTGGCTTTTGCTGGGAAGTTCTGCCATTCCTATGTTACCAGAAGAAAGATCACTGTAAATTCACCCTCAGTGATATTACAAGTAAACAGGAAGAGCAAAAATAACCCGCAACGAAATACTTCAAATGTGACAGTATACTGACCATGTATTAATTTAGTGCACTCATGGATTTAGAGTTTCTCTTGGCTTAGCAAGTTCATATTCTCCTGATGCATATCTGCCACATAAAATCATAATATTCTGCTTAGGAAGGACAACAATTTCTAGAAGCAGCCAACCATGGCCCTGAAGTCAGATAAAATGCTGAGAGGTTGCATCAAGACTATAAAAACATGAAACTATTACAGGCTGTAGAACAAGCTGCAAGAGAACACAAAATACTATTTAAAACTTATTCTCTGTTGTACTCTTGATGTTTTACACCAGGAAATGTTAAGCCAATTCATGAGTCTCTTTAATGTAGATCTACTGCTGATGGTTCCTGCTCTATCTTCTAGATATAAGCATTCAGCCAGGAAGCAAATTCTTGCATGAGTTCCAGTTTAGCCAAGAAACTGATGACAGAACAAAGTATTTTTGAGGAGCAGCCCTATTTATTTAGGTAGGCTGTAGAAACCCTTCACTGCAGCAAGAATCTAAACACCAGCAGATTTTTTTAATTCTCACATACTCTAGTCCTTTATTCACAGTACTGGACCTAAAATACTTCCTCTCTGCTTCTGCAAGTGGTGTTCTTGCTAAGCTACAGATGGGGACACAGTCAGAAAAGCTGACCCAACCAAAGCAAAAACTTCAAACAGAAAACCCCCCTGGCAGCCCCTGAAAGGTGCAAAGGGTTTAGAACTGAACACAGCCCACCTACAACAAAGAAGAGTTGATACAGGTACTGTGTTGTTCCCCCTTTATTTCTGGTAAAGCAAAACAATGATGCTTCAATACAGAAATTTCTTGCTCTCTGGAGATATATGGGGAGACATTCCTAAAATTGACTTTTTATGTTCTAAAGATATGAGCAGATGCTATGAAAAAGCGGGTGATTGACATGAAGAACAGTGAATATGGTGATGGAAGAATATCCCTAGCATCTAAGGAAACTCCAAATAGCAAAACATAATTTTCATTGCTAAATGATCTGTCTTTACCAACTCAAAAGCGGCAGCTCCGTCCAAACAAATCTGAAGATCAAAAATATCTATTGTTTGCCTTCTTGATTAATACAAAGTGCAACTGCAGTCTGACGTTGCCACAAGTCTCACAGCTGGTATATCTGAAACCCATTGGGGGTATGTCTAGGAAGAGAACTGGAAGGAACATGAAATCCTTGGATGTTAAACTGGCTTCCAATTACATCGGCTGTCCTCCCTGCCTCCTCCCCATGTCTGCTCCACAGCTGACATCCCATAACACTTCAACTGAAATTACAAGCTCTAGCATAAACATAAGCTGTTCAGTTCCAGACATGCCATGCAAGTCTTAAACAAAAGCTGTTGAGCAAAGTGGGCTCTGATCTACTGTTTCCTGTAAGTTACTGTGCTAGCACCAGAGATGAAACAGGTCCTGAACCACCACAGGTCCCAGTTTGGTATGTTATAGAGAACCAACACCTACACAACTATAAACTACAGGCCGTAGCTCAGGAGAAGCTTTTCCCTTCCTGTTGTGTGCTACTGAAACCTCCAGGAAGAGGGAAGGTGGAAACAGATTTGGCTACACGACTTTCAGTTGGCTGTGTCTAAATAAAATCAATGTCCTGCACACAGTGAACCTTGGTGCTACATTGAAGGGACCACTGGAACTGAGTCTCTGATGCATTTGATCTTCATCCTGTTTCCAGGGGATGCACACTAAATGCCACTTGAGATGTGCACATTTTGATGTGTATTTACTTTTGTAAAGTGCTAAAGGTTGGGAAATGAATTACAAAGACAAATAAGCAGTTCCTCCATGTCAGCTTTTCCCTCCACTTCTGCAGACTCTATCTCAGGTTGCATAAAAGAGACATACTTTTTCAAAGACTACTATGCACCTTCTTTGTACCTCCAGGCAACTAAATACTTCTGAAAATAGCTTCAGGCAATTTCTTTGGCAGAACCTAAGCTTCATGCCCCAAGGTGTTATCCTTTGATGCACTGTTCCTGTCATGCCTCTTCAGACAATAAAGGGTTGCTCTTATGGGAATTACCAGCCCCTGAGAACAGACAGGCATGATACAAACCAGTATTTCTGTCACTGAAGGGAGTGCTATTTAACATGTCCATATAAGAACACAATAAATTGCTTTTTACTTTTATTTACAGTTCAATCAAGTTTGAGAGACAGCCTTGCTGATTTCACCTGCAGGAACAATGGGACCAGAACACTTGAGAAGTTGCCTGAAGTTCCCCAGGGTGAAAACAAAATGACAGAAGTGCTTCCAGAATACAAACCCCAGTGGAATGTTAAACACTGTTAGGAGCATCAGTGCTGCCCTGGTTGCCTATTGATCAGATTAATTTTTTTTTTCTAACACGAATGCAGTTTTAGTTACAAACATCCTCTTGAGACCAGCGTTTCTTCAGCAAATAGTTCATAATTTTTTCTTCTCCAATTAATGCCACTATTAATATAGAAATATAATGTCTTTCAACTTCCACTGAAACCAGATCATCAGTTAGCCAACATTTCAACCATTAGCTTTGGTGGTTTTAGCTTAATGGGCTCATTAAGGGAAATTTAATCAAAACTGTAGATGGAAATCTCACACATCAGTGAGATGGAAAAGAGCCCCACAGACAACCTCATTCCCTTGCCCCCTCCATTATTTTTTTCTGCTTGATCCCTGAAATCAGTGAAACAAACTGACACTGACTTTGGTGGAAGCCGACAGTGAAACACCAGAAGCATGTTACTGCAGTGGCACGGTGTAATGCTGGAGGTGACAAAGTCTCACTGATAGTTTTGCACAAATAGAAACATAGACTGGTTTGGGTTGGAAGGGAGCTTAAAGCTCATCCAGTTCCAGTGCCACGGGCAGGGACACCTTCCACTAGAGCAGGTTGCTTCAAGCCCCTGTGTCCAACCTGGCCTTGAACACTGCCAGGGAAGGGGCAGCCACAGCTTCTCTGGGCATCCTGTGACAGTGCCTCACCCCTCCAACAGTAAAGAATTTCTGCCTTATATTTAACCTAAATCTTCCCTGTTTAAGTTTCAAGCCATTCCCCCTTGTCCTGTCACTACAGTCCTAATGAAAAATCTCTCTCTAGCATCCTTGTAGGCACCCTTCAGATACTGGAAGGCTGCTCTGAGGCTTCCATCAAAGCAGGGTGTGCTAACTGCATAGCCAAGACTTCAAATGGCACCTGTACAGCACAGATACTCACCCATAGCACTTTGGAAACATATTCGCTACATACACAGATGTTCTGTAGATGATCCCTGTTAGTGGATGGCCATGAAAGAGTATTCCTGAAGGTAACTCCATAGAAGCAGCAAACTTAGTGCTGGCAAGTTTGTCTAGAATTTGTTGCTTAATAAATCTCAGAAACTTCCTTAGATAGAATCCAAATCCTCGTCAGGTAGGCCTGTGTCTGCAAGCTGGATTTCTTCACAGGAATGAAAATACAGCTGTGAAAGGCTTTAATAGCTTGGCTAGTCGAAAAATCATTACTTGAGGACTAGTGGGAATTACTTCTTATCTGTTTCTTCTTTCGCCCTACTTGACCCCAGGAGCACAGCTAGAAAGAATTTCCTTAGATGTATGGCAATTGGGAAGTACAAGTTACATCCCGCAGAGTTGAGTGTCAGCTGAGCTGTGAATGCAACCCATACAAAGGCCTTTTTTTTGCTTTTTAGATCTGTTTGAGGCAGATGGGAAATACTGTACCAGGTGGACAAACCCCCCTAATTCCAATCTCCCCTTTGGAGAATGTCAGCTCGGCTGTCTGAAGGACACAAGTTCTAGAGAAATTCAAAAACCTCTCAAGGGTGATTACTGATCAAATTAGTTCAGAGTCACAGATAAGAAGTAGTAGCAAAGGCATAACAAATAAGTGTTTCTGAGTTTGTTTCTTTAAATTTCTTTGTGCAATTTAAATCCAGATGAATGGTTCTTTGAAAGGTAGGACCAAGCATACTCCAACTCAGAGCTGACAGAAGCAGATTCATCAAAGCTTCTGGGCTATAATCTTTCCAGTTCCTCAGGATAGAATCATAGAATGGTTTGGGTTGGAAAGGACCTTAAGATCATCTAGTTCCAACCCCCCTGCCATGGGCAGGGATAAAGGATCTTGGAATCTTGTTTATATTTCAGACCAGTCAGATTTTAAGCTTTATCACATCATCTGGAGTTTTCTGTTCAGTTGGGTCTTTTTGCTTGTGTATTTTTCTCTTGATCCTAAGAGAATACTGGTTCCCCCTCAAGTATCTGGGGCTTATTTACAGAGGGAAATAATTGAGCTAAAAATATGAAAATACATCTATAGTTATATTAGTATAGCCTCCATGAGGAGAAACTGGTTTACTTATGTCACCTACCCTTAGGTCTTCACTGAACAAAAATATTAGCTTTTAGGTGTATTATATCCTCCTCTGGAGGGAAATAGAAACCATTCTTCTTGAATTGAAGACCTCGGAAAGCCGATTTTGTGCAAATTCTGCAGCTCCCTCCCTTCAGTAACAACTCGAAATTCCACCTTAATATTGTCCCTGGCTCATACAGACAGTTCAGGTTTCCATTAGCCACTCAGGCAGCTGTCTTCATGCTATTATTTTAGAAAGGCTCATATAATATTTTTTTTCCTTTTTATCACAAAGATAGGGATTATTAACCAAGATTGAACGTTAATCTCCTCTGTACTCAATCCCCATGCAGCGACACGATCACAGCGTGCCTGGACATGTGGATCCCATTTCCTAACTTGTAACGTTTTGCCTCTGATGGAACTGATTTCTCTCTCTACCTAGCTAAAATAATTATGACTGAACCTGCTTGAGATTGAGGTACTTACCGAATGGAGAAGTTTCAGGTCACTAACCCTTATTTCATTCAGGTTCCCATTAACTTCTCTGTTACAAATAATGCACTGTTAGCTCACTTCACAAAGGAATACTTACTATTTGGGATAAAAGGCATACCTTAGGTGGAACGAGATTATTTATAGAAATATAAGCATGTCAACTAAACTCACAGTGACAGAATTGCCATACAGGAAGTTACTTAATAGCTAGTAATAAAAAGATGAGATTCAAAGGTGTTTTAAAGGTGTTATTAAAGGCAACCATGCAGAACAGATGAACGTACAAAACCTGTCACAGGTACTCTGCACACACTGCCACCAAAACTCCCTTTTTCAGATGAACAGAACAACCAATAGCAGAATATTTCAGAAGAAGGACAGTGGCAGACAGTTAACACTACAGAGCAGAAAAGCAGTGATACAGGCATTGAAGTCTTACTTTGCTTTAAACAAAGTAATGTGGGAACACATCAGACCACCACAGGCTAGGCTTGTTGGATGAGTCTAAGAAGAAAGAACAAAGAGATCTGGCTGTACATGTTATCAATTAATATATACCTGTGTAGGGAGACATGTCTAGCTTGCATGGAAGGGTCCCTGTTTCTTCATAGCAGAATGGGAAGAAAGTTCAGGAAGAACAGGAGTCAAACAATGCCTCTTGGTAGAAAATGTTGCTAAGAACATTCCTTTTCTTTTTTCTTTTCTTTTTCTTTTTTTTTCCCTTCATGGAAAACATGATGCCCAGAAACTTACTAGTTATTTCTTACTAGAAAGAAAATCTGAAAGGAGCACCAGGGAGAGACAGAGCAATGCAAGAAGAAATTATTAGACAAGAAGAGTGCTTAGCCACAGCTGGTAGAAACACAGCAACAGGGGTACAACTATGAGACAACTACTTTTTACTGCTCTTTATACTGCAGCAATGAGCGAGAGGGTCCCCAGCTGCTTTGGCTGCCGTTGAGATAGGAGCTGCTGTAGGAGCCAGACAGAACAAAGGATCTCGCTCCTGAGGACTGAAAGGGCATCCCACTTTGACAGGAAGATGAAAAACTGATGAGTACCAGCAGTGTAGCTCATAGAAATCCAGTAAGACTGGGATAGGTAAAGAAGCCAGATTAAAGAAAGGAAGTACAATTATTTGAACACGAATTTTGACTTGCTGCAAAAGAATATTACCGTCTGGGGTAACTTAAGTCTATAGACTTTTTTTCTTTCTTCATCCTTACCTATCCTTCTAGGTAAGTCACATTTTTCTCCTACAACATGATAAATTCCACAGTTCATGTTCAGAAGACCATCAGCAAGAACATAATAATGAAGCTCTCCGAGCACCATGGGACCAAAAGAAAACCTGTTTTTACTTCCTGAATATGTTGCCCTGTTAAAAGGACACAGGGCCCAAACTTGCAGTTAGTGACAAGACAAATGGTGCTGCTACTTACAAAGGAAAAATCAGTTTCTAGGGACCTCGAGTAAACTCCTCTCAGTCCTCCTTCCCCCGTCCGGCCACTACTAGGTAAGACTGGCTACAGATTTAGACTTTGTAATGCCAAAAAAATAACCTTAAGAAGAAAGGAAGCCTTTCTAACCAGCAGACACATTTACATTGCTTATACATTTCTATACGATATCCTATCAGAAGACTGTACAGAGGTTTAACAGGTTGCTATTGATATTTGCCATTTTTACCATGTTCCTCTCACAGAAGTTACAGTGAAATCTTTAAGGAAACGATAGGTTTAGTAGAGAATATAAGTCTTAAAAGGCCAGAGATGGGCTGGGCTCGCTCATGCGGAGTTCGCTTCCAGGCAACTCCACCAGGTTGTAGATGGACTCACAGAACGTTTGGTCTACACACAGACCAGATGGCTGGCCTCAGCTTCACCAAGACAGCAGTTAAACTAAGAGAACTGGGATTTGTTTCTCAAAGCATTAACTTTCCAGCACAGCTTCAGCCTATGAGAGCTAATCCTTCTCCACCTTTCACACTGTCTAGCAAACAGTAGCTAGGCAGGTTGGTGATGATAAGCATCAGCCTACAGTAAGCTCCAGAGAATCCCTTTATTACATGTGCTTATATCTTATCTATGTGCTATACCTTAACCATACTGTTAAACTAACAGGATGTTTAAGTGTTAGCTACATAAATCACTCCAATTATATCAGGCTTCTGTTTGCTCTTGCTGACACATCCCCATGACTATATAATTACTAAAATTTAAATTCCCATTACTCAGTAACTAAAACCAACCACATAAAAAAAGGAAGCCCAAACTACCAACTACAACAGAGCTTTCAAGACTGTTTCCTACTTGCATTTCTGTGAAGCTGAAAAAGAACAACCCTCAACAGGCTCATCACTTATAACTGGACTACAAATAGTAATTTTTCATCAAGTACAACAATTTTAACATAACGGGGTTCTCTCCACTACTCTCAACCCAAATATGCAACCACTGCATTAATGTGTAAACTCCAGTAAGTAAAAAGACCAATTCTTTGTGCAGGTTATTATCTGCCAAACGAAGCACAGCAAGAATTGTTAGTTCATGCTGAGTGTGTTTAAGTGGCAAGTTAAAATACAGCACCTCTGGAGACTTTGCCTTTTGCCTCTGGTAGGCATAATCCATCAGTCCAAGGAGCTCTTGCCCCACAGTGGCTTCTTTAATTGTAGCTGCTTTGATGACATATCCTTCAGCAGCCTTTGCCCGTCCTCCCCCACCCAGAGAAGGCACTGAGCATTTGGAATTGGGTTACATCACATGAGCTGACTCTCCAGACTTGCCAACATCTTCCAGAAAAAAGAAAGACAGCTAACTTTGGTAAGATGTGTAAAGTCAGAACTTCAGCCTTATTTAAGTCCACGCGGAAAAGGTAAGACCTCACGCAGGGTGAAATTGCAACTGGAAGCTTTGCAATGGATCAAATAGGAGGAAAGAAGACAATCCTCATTTTACTCTTGGAAATTAAGCATGTGCCCAGGGTTGCCCAGGCTAATGCAGTGCTAGAAATCTAATATCCCTCAGCCCCAATTTTGCTTCCTTGTCATACTCCTCCCTGTGTTCTGCTCCTGCCAATTCACCTGAAATGTTCTAGCTGTGGTTTTCTGCCAAAATATAATTTTCCCCAACAGCCTGAGGGATATAAAACATTTAAGAAATATCTGTTTCTAAAGATAGAGCTGATCTAATTTCTTGGAAGTCTTCCTAATGATTCTTTGAAGTGCTATAAGCCAAACATAGAAATTATGGCTAAGCAGCTTCTGAACAAGCAAGCTTTTAAGCAGTTTTAAAGCATATTATCTTGTTATTAATAAAACTTTCCATTCAGCTTCCCAATCACAATGGAACGTGCTTTAATTTTGTGTGGAACTGGTGCACTGGTGTGCTTTATTCAAGAGCTTTACTTCTGTGAGGTGATTTAAACATTCAGCTCCTCCTCTAGGAGTATCTGCAATATCCTGCTTCTCCTAACACAGACCCTCACAGCTACTGACACAGGAACCAATTAGAAAAAGACAGACACAGCAAGCCTTCAGCAGCACCAGCACTGCGTTCACATCAATTAAATACTTCTTATGGTTCAATAAAATTGCCATTTATCTCCAAAGTACATTCACTGCAGCCTCCCCAGTACTGTTTCAGTGTACACTTCCACAGAGCTCCCTCCTAATTTGAAGATCAGTCCATATTTCCTAAGAAACAGGTTTTGAGATGGTGAAAAAGACACCTGCAGTATTTCAAAGTCTCACAGGAGATTTCTTCCTTCTCAGGAAGAACTGGTTTCAACTCAATCTTAGAAAAAAGTTCATTAAACCAGTGCATTTTCTGTGAATAAATAAGGACAAAAACTTTGCAAGAGACACCAAGACTTCAAAGTTTTTCTTGCTTATGTCTTAACCTCCAACAAGCTCTCTTCCCTCAGTGAACCCAGCTGGCTTTCTCTGTAAGTAATGGGAATTAAGGGTGGCAGCACCACATAGTAGTCAGCACCTTGTTATCAGTTGAATCCGTGATTCCACATGAACCACTGCTGGCCTGGCTCCTAAGATCAAAGTATTCTCTGCCTGACTGTGCAACCAGAGAGAATTTAAAGGAAAGCAACAGTATGAGAGAATAGAATAATTCAGGCACAAAACATTCTTCTGGCAACATTAAGAAATAAATCGCATATATAATAATGGCAAAATATACCATTCTTCAAAGGAAACACAGCTGAAGGGAAAGCAGCAACCAGGTATTTTTACAAATGGTACTTCAACAGTGACTGCACAATAAGCCTAATGCTGGTATTTTTTTTAATCTTTGACATGTACATATTAACTATACATTCAGGACTGAAGTGTTGGCAGTGTCCTTCTTGTATTTGTAGCCTATGTGCATCCCCAAGAGCCAGGAAGATAAAAGACATGCTCCTATAATGTTTGTTCAAACTTGTTATGAGGCAAACTATCCCTTAATGAAATCCATTATTTCTAGGGCACACATTTCCAAAAAGACAAAGGACACCCGTGCTGATGGCACTGTTTGTAGATGCATCTTACAGCCTAAGGGCCAGGGCAGAAGGAAGTGAAGTATGTCTCTGTCTTCTCGATAAACCCCATAAGCCAGAACACACACACAAAGTAAACAATGAACAAGAGTGTTCCCTTAAAGCTGACTTGTAAGAAACAGCTAAAACAACACTCTAAATAAGCATATGCTACCAGATTAAGCATATGCTACCAGATAAACCTTTTATGCTTAAAGCTAGAGTACAGTCACAACTGAGACAGCCCTTTATTAAGCTGATCCTCCTGCTACAGCTAACACAAAAGTGTTCAGATGCATCCTCGTCTGATTTTGCAGTGAGTTCTTCTCTCATCTCTTTCATCCTCACATCTAGACTCACTCAACACTGGGGACTGTGATACCCAGGAGAAAAATCAACTATGAAGCTCACATCCAATTCTAGCAAACCACATAAGAACATCAAACATGCTACATAAAAACAGTACATGAGGAGCATGATTATTTCCAGATGATGAAATGGAGACACAAAAGTTTAAGCACCTTGTTGTAGACTACCCATTGACCCAGTCTGTGAACCAAGGACACCACTCAGGAGTTCTAAAATTGGGTGCTTTGCTCTAACTACTCAATTATTCTCATTCCCCACCTCTACCAGCAGACACCTCCCAGGAACAAAGAGCTTCCTCTCCCCGAAGCAACAACTTCCAGGAGCAATGCCGGTCATCCTGTTTGCCAGGTAGCTAGCAGTGAAAGGATTGATCATCATGAAGGAGAATGATGAGGAGACTCATACCTATCCAGTATATCTGGGAGAGGCAAGATCATCCACTGCCATATTCCCAAACCTTCGCTGTTCTCTGAATGCCAGAATGTCTGACTTTGTTCCTTTCCTGTCTTGTTCTCAACCAGTAGCAGGGATATATTTCCCAGCAAGACACCTTGGATGAGCCAGGACATTCGTAGCTAGAAGAAAGAAAACATAAAAAATTAAACATCACAAACATTATTCAAAAGTTAACAAAATTCCCAACTCTTCTTTCATTTTTTTATTTTCTAATCACCTAAAAGTTGATTCTCTCTCCCTTATGCTCATGTAATCCTTTTAGAAAACTCCACAGATGTGGAAGCCTGTAATAATTAGGTATGCTATTTCATACTGGAACTACTGGGCTTTCTTTTGGTAAAGTTGAGTCCAAAACATCTGTTTTAGCTTTCACATATGTGTCTGTAATTTTAAAAGGATAAGCTAATACTTCTATCATGTGCAGGATGAAGATCATACTCCCTTAAGATGCCACCTAAGAGTTTCAAGTTAAGACTATTTTTTCAGCAATAAATATTTATATTCTGGCAGCAGCAAAACCACAAGGAATAATAGCTGCAATAAGCAGGCACCACTAATAATCACATCCTCCTTCCCCAGATACTCTTTTCAAAAATCTTTTCCTTACCTCTTTCCAAGTTTCTACAGCCTTTCCAACTGAAGTTCAGTAATAATTAGCATTTTTTATTAATTAAAATACCTGAGGGAAATGGCTTCCTAACATTTTTGTTACATTTGATGTAATCGAGTCCATTTTTATGCATTTATCCCTGTATGTAAAACTATTTCATGTACTTTTCTCAGTTTATGACCTTCTCTCATTGTATGAAATTAAAAACAATCCTTTAGACATCAGTCTAGTGTCAGAATCCACATTATATTAATACAGTCTTCTAATTTTCTTGGGAAGATGACCTAGCTCTCTGTTGATAAAGAGCATAAGTAAAATACATATATATATTACATGCAGGAGCTGGGTCTCATTCCAATAAGTAGTAGAGGTAAGAATCCTGAAGGCACAAGTTTGTTAAAACTACATTAACAACTGATTTTTTTTACAATACGCAAGAAAGTATTCAACACAGTATTTAGCATCCATGCATGTTAAAAAACAGCCCTCTGGTTTTGAACACTTAAAGCAAACAAGTCAGGAGGCTAGGAATTAAATCTGTATTTTACACAAAAATGTCTGGTAACAGTACTTACTTTCTTGCTTTAACAGCACAGATGATTTGTATCCATTTCTCTAGTTCTCTAGATTTTGTTTGCTGTTCCTCTCACAGTGTGAGCCTGTCCTGACAGTCAAGTCAGATTTAGGGGTTGAAAGGACAGAAGTGGTGTTGTTATTCCTAGCTGATGCTCACAACATTCTCAATACCCACTGTATTAATTATCAGCACTGACTGTAGGTAAACAGTGCAGCTCACCTGCCTGTCTCCAAAGCTACAGAGACAGCAGTGACTTTGGCTACACTGCAAAACTATCAGAGAGACTGAAAAATCTAGATGTGATTCTTCTCTCTCTCCAGTCCAAAAATCACTGCACTTGCCTGGAATCATTCCTGGGCCTGTTGCACTGCCAGCATGTATGACACAAGCATTGATAAGATGTACGAACTGATATGCAAGTGTGGGTCCATGAATCCATTTTGTTACATTACTGAGACCAGACATTGAAGACTGATGGGTAAGGTTTTGAGTGGTTCAGCAAACCATCATAGGAGCCTTCCAAAGCACAGCACTTTGGGTGACAAGCACTGCTGCAGTGAGCTGCCAGCTCACTCTCACCTTTGGAAAGGGACTTATGGAATCCGATGTCCATTTCTGTAACGTCTGACAGTGGAAACTCTGGGATGAGTTGTGAGGATTTTCACCTTGCAGACACCAAAGGGAAAAAGCAGAGTTGAGCAGGACTGCAAAGAACTGCTTCAGATACAACATAGTGATGGCTGGGGAGGCATCTGAGGAGGGCTGAGTTTATGCCCACAAGTTCACCAGAACCAATGCTGGTGGAAGAGGCTGCTGACAAATGTTTACGGTGTAGGAGGCTGATGCCTTCAAACTTGATATCTGCATGGCTACTCCTAACTGTTAGTGCATGCACGGTCTTAATGACAGGTGATAATGAAGATGAAAAAACTTGTTGGGCATTTTATATTTCAAGTGCCTATGAAGTGAGGCTGTTGAAATCACAGTGAAAATTGCTCTCCCCTAAACATTACTGCAATACCTTTCAGACTCACTTAAGTAATTTCCCTTGAGAAAACTGATCAGGACTAAAGTTTGTTAGGTTTCTTTAAATAACTTTTGAATAACAGTGGACATTTAAAGCACTCAACCTATAGCACGGAAAGCAACTCTTCTTACTCAAGAGTCCACATGCGAAGCACTTTTAGGACCCTAATGCCAACTCTACTGTAACACGCTTAGTGAAATTTCTAATACAGGTAAGTTGGAGCAACTTCGCTGTGCCCTTCTGAGTGTTCAAAATTTGGGAGGCAAAGCCCTGAAGCTGCTACCACACAGGAGCTTTCAGACCTCTTCTCTTCTGGAAAACTGCCAAACTGTAAAAGGCAACATCTACATGGTCAGAAGTGAGAAAAGAGTGAGCCTTTGACAGTTACTAACGTAACACCAGAGCAAAAGCTGAAGCAATTGATGAATTGGAATGGATGCCTTTGCACACATGTCAGCTGTTCAAAGGAAAAAAGTAGCTGGCATTAGATGTGGGAGATCAGCTCGCTGGCAAACTACAATATGCAGACTCTAATGAACTGGCTCTGAGTGAATCGACTGGCACTGTGTCCAAATGGGCATTTTTGGCTGTGATTTCCAGGGTTTCTAAGCTTCACAGCAGGGCAGTCCGGGTCTTTTCACACCTGCTGAAGTGAACCACAGCAGATGATGAGCTGGATACCATAGTAGAGACATCTGAATGGGGCTGGCATTCACTCTGCACAATACAGCATCAATGATGGCAGATGGTGCTACACACACGATGCCTCCTGTAAGCAGTGCAGCGGCACATTTGGAAAAATCTGAATGTGGGCTGTTGGTGGCATACCCCTAACATTATGTATCAAACATCTCTCTCTGTTAAACCAGCAGAAAAATACTCAGAAGCTAGAAAAATCACTGAGAAATTAATTAAGCATTACAGGTAGGCACTGGCTCAACAGCACCTTGCTTTCTGGCCTGAGAACCTACCAGAGCTGGTGATAAGCTGTTCAGATGCAAACACACTGACTCAGTAAATGAAACACTCTAATGTGATCTGGGGAAAATTAAAAGGAAAGATTGCCCATGGCAAACACACAGCATATTGAGGCAAAACTTGGGTCAGATGTCCACATGCACTGTGCTGCAAACACCACCTTAGCCTCCCAGTTTCCCCTTAGTCACCAAGTTTGTGGAATTTCTGAACTGACAAGCAGGAGATTCAATCCAAAAAGAACAAAAACCTAATCCTTATTTATTAAAACTTATTGGCAGTTTAACAGAGAGGTGACGATATCAAGAATGGTAGATTTTACAGCACAAGCTCCATGATTTCAAGACCACCTGACAACTGAGACTTGCTTTTGTTTTTCTTTATGCACAAAATACCGAGAACCTTCTGGATGACTTCTGGGCCTGCTTACACCTGTGAATGTACTTTAATGGCTAGAAACATTCCAGTATGAACTAGTGTCTAGATGTGTGACTGAGGACCAGTGACAGTCCTAAATATCAACATTCCTCAGTGGCACTCCAGAGAGCTGCTGTTTCTTTTTCCTCATTGAGTGTCAATGTCCCTGACTATTAATATTATGGTCCTACCTGGCAGGAAACGCTGGTTGTCCATCTTTAGCACAAGTAACTAAAGAAAGGGGGAAAGATGAACACTCTTCAGAGCTTGGAGTAAGATATTTTTATGGAGAAGAGCCTACAGGCATCTTGCTCCCAAGGAACTGCAAAAGTTGGATCCCACTGGTGGCTATCCTGCTGTCCATGCCCCAGCTCTGCACCACAGGCTGGCATCTTTCTTGTGAGAGAGCACATTACTTAGC
>NW_009926749.1:66024-66557 GCF_000696875.1 Nestor notabilis
ATTCCTGCCTACAGTCCTTACTCCCCACCTATAATACGTGCTCAAAGGAATCGCTCAAGATTGTCCTGAGCCAGAGCTGTATATTATTGAAATACAGACATTTATTTTTCTGAAAAAACTTAACTCTTGTCTTGGGTCTTGGAATTTCCTGTCCAGAAATTTCTGGACAGGAAACAGTAGAAGCTGTTTTCAGATGGGAAAGCACTGACATGGTAAATGCGAGTCAGGCATTAAAGAAACTTAGAAAACACTCCATGATAGCACAGAAAGTGAAGCTGCAAGTTGGAATATGGTTTAAGCAGAACTAGACAACAGCTGCAGACACCTTTGCCAAGTCTCTTTAAGTTTTCTACATTAACATGAACAACGTTTGAAGCAAGAATTTTATCACATTGGCAACATTCTTTTTCTTACTAGAAATGAGAAATGGTTGCACACAACATATCTTGTAGAATCAAAGTATCACAGAAGCATAGAATGGTTAGAGTTGGAAGAGACCTTAAAGCTCACCTTGTTCCAACCCACTGCCCTGG
>NW_009926749.1:66605-84198 GCF_000696875.1 Nestor notabilis
GTCTGTGAACACTGCAAGGAAGGGGCCAGCCTCAGCTTCTCTGGGCACCCTGTGCCAGCGCCTCAGCACCCTCACAGGGAAGAATTTCTGCCTTATAGCTAATCTAAATCTCCTCTCTGTCAGTTTAAATCCACTCCCCCTTGTCTTGTCCCTGCAGGCTCTTGTAAAAAGTCCTTCTCCAGATTTCTTGTAGTTCCCTTTAGGTATTGGAAGACTTTATAAGATCTCCCAGGAGTCTTCTCTTCTCCAGGCTGAACAAGCCCAGCTCTCTCAGCATGTTGGGAGAGTTGGGCTTGTTCAGCCTGGAGAGGCTGCTGGCACTTCAGTACACTTGGACTTTTCCTGACACTTCTGCTTTTACTCAGGACTCAGATGTACAAGCAAAATCCTCATGTAAATGCTAAAATGATAATTAGCTCATCTGATCATATAGCTTTAAAATACCCAGGCAGGCAAGAGAAGCATGTGTTTTATATGAACAGATTCTCATGCTATTTATTCTCACGTTATTTCTTACTTAATGTTTACTTCTATAAAATCAAGAACCTAATAAAAGCACCTTTATTTCAGGAAACAAACAAACATGAAAACAAAGACAACAACAAAAGAGAAAAAAAGAGAAGAGTCCCTAATTTTGCTGCCAGAGTACTGTGGAGTGGCCAGGCCTTCCAGTAATTTCAGATATTATAGATCCTCTAATCCAGTGACACAGAAGCCAAGTGGCAAAGGAAGCAAGAAAAGAGAAAAGACTGGTAACACTGAATAAGCTGTACAGATTTTAAACCTACTATTTTAAAAACAGGATGCTAACAACATTCTGCAAAATACAGCACATGAAAGGTTGTGCTGGAGGCGGATCTATGTTGCATTTTTCATGCTCAGAAATGTTCTGAGTCAATGTTATTACCATGTACCCTTCTAAGTTATTTAAAGCTGAAGGAATAGGGGAGGGAGACAGGCTCTGCAGGTGTCAGCGTGGAGCTTGGAATGCTCTCAAGCAATGATTTATATTATTGATTTACATGCATTAAAATAATACAACCCCCATGCATAGAAAAGAGAACTGAATTAATAACCACAGAGGATGAAAACATCTTTTTATCTATAAACCTGAGAAGGCAAATTTCAACTATGCTCTTTACATCGACATATTACATTTACTTTCTAGAGGGAGTATGTTTACATCCAAAATGTAATTTCAGGCTTAAAAGAAGCCTGGCTCAGTTCAGTGCTTACTTATATAACATAATAGTGGCTTTCAGGAAATAGCCAGTTGAAATGTCAAAACAGCATCAGAAAAAGATTTTCATTATCTTAAACATGGCCAAAGCACAAAGCCCTTTTACTTTCACAGGGATCTGTTCTCATTGGTTTTCAGCACAACTATACCCTTTAGAATGTTTGACCCAGGATCTAAGAGAAAAATGAAATAATCTGGTTCCCAATCACAATGCAGTCCCTCTTGCAGAGTCACCTTCTTCTGTGGAGATGTGATAACATTGAAGGCTAATTCCAAGTTCATTACCATCCAGGCAACACCACCCCTGTTGTTATTCTCCTCTATTATAACATACACAAAAACCGCTTGCATGGCTTTTACTTCTCCGATACGGCACTAAGGTGTATCACACATTCCCTTGTGCTGAGCAAAGCACAGCCTTCCTGAAAACCAGTGTCCAGACTGCTTATGTTTGTGCAGTGACTTCCAGACAGAAGTCATAGTCATAATCCACCACAAACCAGAATCTCACAGGATAGCTGTAACTGCTGCTGCCTAGGCAGGTACACATGGTAGGAAGCACTCACAGCAGTCCTGGACCTGGTCTTACAATCCTTTTACGACAGAAGCCCAAACACTTTTGGGAAGACACACATAGGACTCTTATGACCTACAGGCACCACAGCATCTTAAAGTCTGAGGATGCAGACAGCAGGGAGCATCTCTGAAAAACAGAATGAAAAGCAAGTCCGTGTATGTGACTCTGCACTTGTACAGCAACAGTGCTGGGACTGAGGGAGGCAGGATTGCCTTGTTATCCAGACATGGGGAACCAGAATTGAGTCTCCAGCTTCCACATGTAAACAAGTGCTCCCTGCTCATCTGCAACACTTGTGTCAGCTCTCAGACATCTTTGCAAAGATGTGAGAAGTAGGTGGCCATTATAGTCTGGGAACTGGGCACACCTAGGGGCTATCAACCGCAGCAAAGCAACTTAGTTTTGCATAGGTGGTGTCTGAGATGACAGCACTTGGACTACAATTGTGATTTCCCAGATTCCCAAACAGCAGCACGGCTACTAATGACAGGCATATGAATTTCTTCTTCAAAATGAAGAAGTATCCAGCCACCCCATGATCTTCTGCCTTGTTGGCCTTGTGTAGGCCAATTGATTTTGATTCAGAGGAAGGGAAACACAGTGTGAAGAGAAGGGATGAATAACACTGTCCTTTACTGCTTAAGCTCTATAAATTCTGCCTTTAAATCAGGCCACTGTTTGGATTAATTCTTCACACTTTATGTGTATTCCTGTGCTCAATTACAAGTGCTTTGTTTCCAGTGAACTTTTACATACAGGTTTAAAGATTTTCACTCTTGATTACTGTGATTCAGTTTGGTTCCTGAAGCATTTCCTGAGCTTTTTATTGCATCTCCCTTTTCTGGCTACTTCAGGGTAATGGAGCATCTCTTCACAGACTGTGTGCACCACTTCCTGCATTCCCTCAAGATTTACTAAAAGTGCCACGTTTCCCCTCTTTCACACGAATTGGGTTTTAAACACAGAGTTAATGGGATCAAAAGGCAAAAGACTCTACCGAATGTGCAACATGAAAAAGGTAACAAAGACTAGACTGCAAACAAGAGATTCTTTGAAGCCAGAATACTTCAGCCAAGATTTAATACAACAACAAAAAGAAAGGGAAAAACTAACTGAACCAAGAACAAAGGGCAGCATCACAAACTAACCACTCTGACCCACCAAAAGCACTGAAGAACAAAGAAAATGAACGTATAAAGGTGCTCAAAACAAACAGGAGCGAAGTGCAATACAAAGCTATACACAAAGTCAAGGCCAATCTCAAGCATGTGTGGGGCAGAACAGGCTGTTCATTATGATATCTCCTGCATGCATTTTTACCCTCTTCTCATCTTTTGAAGCACATGGGGCAGTACAGAGTAGGTCAGGCTGATTTTTCCCTTTCTGAGTTAACGGGAAGCCTCCTGCAGGGCATGGGAAACACGAGGGAAGCACAACCTGCAAGCAGCCCAGCATCTCCTGGTGACCACGTCAAGCTCCACAAAGATGGAGGCTTGCATGTGTCCTGCGCTCATTGGCAATCCATATGCCAAAGATAATCCAGGCTTTGGAGTGTCCAAGTGCCAGCAGCAGCCCTGCTGCAAACGGCTGCCCAGAGGTCAGCAGGGATGGTGTTTGGCCAGGATACCCCACGAGTCTCCAGGGTTTTAGCAGTCATTTTCTCAGACTGTTCAGTTGTCTCTTGCCCGTCTATCACAGTGGAATATTAAACAGCCAGGATGAAGCAGAAAAAACAAGCTTGAAGCATTAGCAAACTCTTTGTGGTTGGCACCCACTGTGGACTGCTCGACTGTTTCCTTATCAGCGTTTGAGTCCTGGTTTCACAGACATTCTGCCCAAAAACCAGAATCCTCCAGCCTGATAAACAACACTGAGCAGTTAATGCTCCTGATGCTGAGGTTGAAGTAATTCATTCCTACAAACACCTCAGGCTGAAAGGCAGGGTGTCAGCATTTGCTATGGTGGGTGTAATTGTCTAACATGGCTGGATAAAAGCAAATTAAGAAATAAGGGAAAAAACAGTAGCTTCAGTAAACAGTGGGTCTAGTAGTACCCCTGAGCTTCCAGGTAGCAGTGAGAGAAGAGAGGGGAGTCAAGAGGGGACATCTGCTGGCCCCCTTGTTGCTCTCAAGGCTTGCAGCATGTGGGCTGCGATAAAGTCCTGTGCACAGAGCAGGAGTAAGATCCACTCACCCAGGAGGAGAGTTGAGCTGAGCTGGGCATGTTGACACTGGGGTAGACACAGCATACAAGGAGGAGGAAGGATGTCAAATGACAGGCTCAAGGACAGCCTCTATTATTAATGCATGTTGGTGCAGGATATGAATCCGAATCTCTCTGAGGTATTGGAACCAGCTGAGCAAGCCACTATGTAAGTGAACACACAAGGAGAGCAAGCAGATACACAAAGAATCATGTGAGCTGGATCAAATACAAGAGGAAGGGGGCAGGTTTACAGTTTGCTCTGACTGTGGAAGAATAAATGTGTCTAATTTGCCACATGAATCATGAGTTTTGTTAGTGGGATTTCAGTTGCCAGAGAATCTGTCCTGGTTGTGACATGCCAGGTGGAGCTCTCAGCAGCAACAGGTAGAAGAAAACTCATCTTTCAGTGTCTGAACTTGAGCCAGTTCAGTCAGGAAATGATTGAGAATGAATAAATAGAGAACAGCATTATGGTATTTTTCACAACCTCTTTTCTGACTGTAATTTCAATGTAAGGAAGTTTGTTGGCACCTATTGGAGGAATAAGTGCGTAGGGGGGAATATTTCCTTTCTCCTCTTGTTGTGCTGAAAAGTGGAATTAAATTATTCTGCTCACAGACAGATTGTTCCAGTAAAATAGAATTTGAAGCCACCAGGGGCTCACTGAGAAGAGAAGCTTTTACACTATATGAAAAGGCAAGAGACAAAACCCTTGCCAAACTCCTTCACTCTTTATTACCGACAGCTGCAATGCTGGATGCGTCCGGATGCCTTTTAAGTGCCAAGGGGAGTGACGGAGGTGGGATGGCATGTGAGCAGATGAAATACATGGCAGCTTCTCCCCCGACGGCAAGTTTAATTATTTGCACTGTTGTATACACAAGAAAAAAATATACACATATTGGGGAATCATTCACTCTGATTCCTGTGTCAGGTGGATTATGAAAAACATTCTCTCTTGCTCGTCCATGGCAGAACAAGGTCTTAAAATATTCAGAACCTGCGTATACCTTTGTCACAGAAGGGAAGAAAAACAAGGTAGAATGTATTTCCTAGAGAACGAGAACATGAATATATCAAGAGAGCAAAACCAGATGTGCTATATGAACCCAGATATACATCAGAGGTGAACCAAACCAAATTTTAAGCCAAAGGAACACCACCTTTGTATACTCCGATTCCAGGATTTTCTAACACATCTGTTCTTGTCCTTCCTGGATTTTAAGATCACTGGAACAAAGAGAATCTGATTCTTTTGTCTGTTCAGTGCTCAACCAGCAAACAACAAACTCTGCTTTGTTAGGATACATTTTCCCAAATCCCTTTGCTCCAGGATCTGGGAGCATATATGACATTTCAGGCTGCCCATTCAAGATGTGAAATGCTCAAAGTCACAAGCCATGGTTCCAAGTCATAAACCATCAATAAATCCTATCAGTGATTATTATAATCTGTGAAGCTATAGACTAGAGTAAAAAGATGCAGACAGGTCATCTTTCCATAAGCTGCAGTTCAAGAGTTACGTACAACTGACTCAGAAATGACAATCACGTGCAGGGTTGCCTGGCAAGCCATCATGTACTTGCTTCAGTTGATGTTTTATGATTGTCAATAGCTTTTTTATGAACCTGATTCCATTCTACAGGAATTTATCTCTGCCGCTGCTAACTTCAGTGCTCCTCTGAACAAGGCCTACCTGAGGATTGGTAGGTTTGAAGTACAGCATGATGAGGACCTGGCAGCAAAAATCCCAGCTGTGCTAGAGAAAGCATACACTGTATTTTCTGAGCAGCTCAGGGGCAGTCCTGAAACCTGTTCTTTCTTGGATGTTGCAAATACAATGTTTATTTATGCAGCAAACTGCTTCCTCTTTGTGTTTATGTAATGCTGGCTGCCCTACCCTTATGGCATATACGCCTAATTATGAAGATTCGAATACATCATGTGAGGCCATACGATAAGAACAGGATATGCCAAGCTTTTCAGAGCACATTTTGTGGCATTTCAAGCAGATAATTGTATCTTTTCCATGCACACAGGGGCATTAAATAGTTGTATTTTATAGACAATCCATCGGAGAAAGCGGTTGCTGTGCTACTGACCTAGTGCCTATATTTGAAAACCAGAGTCAGACGCACAAAAAAGCTCTGTGAATTGCAAAAGAAAAGAGAATATCGCAACTTGCCTCACAGGGGGAGTTCCTCAAAGGCGCTGGAAACGCAGTGCTGGTCATGACAGCGTTTGCTACTGCTGGTGCTTTGCTGGTGTTAAGGAGGAGGGCACAACCTGGACAAAAGAACAGGAAGAAGGTCAAACTGCAGCACCCACCCTGTGGTTTCAGGGTTTGTGAAACGTCTCCAGAACCCATGTTAGCTGGCTCCCACTGCAGCAAAATGCCAGAGAACAGAGACTTTTTCAATTTGTTAGGGATGCAGCTTCACCCACTCAACAAACATACTCAGGAAACACAGCTACCTTCGCCCTACAGCTACCTTCTGTTGCTTCATGACTTCAGATTCATCCTCCTTGCAAGACTGAACAACAAAATGTTTATTTTATGAACAAAAAATAACCTGGAAGAGAACATTTATCTTTGCCAAAACCAAAACAAAATATAGCTATGTCAGAACATCACCAGAATAGTATTAATGCAGCTGCATTAAAGGAGCCTCTTTACCCTTTAATCATTTGTTGTAACAAGAGGAACAAGGGCAGTGGTAACACTAGGGTTTTTCCTTGGCAGCAATACATGAGCTGCAGCACTGCTGCAGCTCTGCTCTCCAGCTCAGGAGGGTAGGCACTACTTAGAGCCCATTTGGGCTTTCATTGAAATTGCCTCTGCAACATAGACAAATCACAAATGAGCAGCACTTGCTAACTCCCCACATGACCCTCTTTGTGTCTACCTATGCTCCCATCACTTCGTGGTCTATAATACTGTAGGCTAAATCATCTCATGGCCTAAGTCAGAATAACTGCACTGTAGCCTATACCAGCTCACAAAACAGTAAAGAATCTTGTTCTTGATGTTTAACTCTGGATCTAACTTTTTTAAGTAATGTTGGGATTACACACCATTAACTCTGCTGTTATTATTGTATCCCTTTAGATGCTCTGTGCCCCAGCAATAAATGCCTCCTATGATTTACATTACTACAGTAATGTAAAGCTACCTGACAGGCAGCCTGTTTACCAAAACTCAACCAGCAATGGTTCAGTGCCTGAAGTATGAAAGTTCAACAGTTTGTACAGAAAAGATTAGAAATGAACTACTGCAATTGGGCAAGGCAACTAAGTATACAATATTCATACATGGAAGTGGAACTCAAAGGACCATGGAGCAAAGAGAAAGAAAATTAGGATGTGAACAGGGCAAAAAGGAGAAGTACAGAGAAACACAGAAAGTAAAAGAGAAAATCAGAAAAGAAAAAAAGCAGATCAGGATGGAGGAGGGTCATGCAGATGAATACTTGGTGAGAAGTTGCTTAGAAAGGATCAATATTTGTATGTGGTGTCAGTCGTGGAGACCTGAGGTAGCACTTTGTACTCTCAAGATAGGAAGTGAGCACAACAGACTTTTCCTCAAAGCACTTAGAGGAGAAAGGTGGCTTTTGTTTCACTGGAGGCTGAATATGTAAGTACACCAGAAAACGTGCCTTGTGTTTTATTCCCCCTCCCTACCATCTGTGTATATTTTTTGCTCTCTGCTGCTCATTCTCTGCACTTACTATTTACTCTCACACATACCTTGTATTGAAGGAAAACGGTTGTGCTCCGGGCTTCCGATCCGCCATGGAGAAGGATGGGACACAGAGGAGCCTTGCATCCAGCCACAGTCCCCTTCTTCAAACGAACAGTAAAAGCCAGAGGGAAGCTTTTCTGCAAGTGGGACAGAAAGACAGACACACACTAGAACAACGCAGGTGAGCTGAGGAGGAGACTCCTGGGCACACAGGGAAGCTGCAGTGACTATTCTGATACCTTTTGCCCGGGGCATGTGAGCACCTCCACAGCTACTCAGACCTTTTGTGTGGAATCATGCTCATGCCTGACCATGGAGAAGGTGGTGGCAAGGGAAACAGCCCCCAGATTGTGACCGACTCCCCCAAACTATGACAAACCCAAGTGAGAGACTCAGTGCACACTATGGGGTCTCCCAAACACCTGGCTTCTACAGCTCCACAGGTATAAACCCGCTCAAGGTTGTATCTTGAAGATAGTTTCTTAACCACTGCTTCTGCAGCCCCACAGAAGCCCCTTCCTCACAATTTAGGTTTTGAGTCAGCCCAACTCAGCAATGTGATCTCTTCTCTCTGGGTGCATTGATGCAGTCTCAGGTAAAGCACAGAATCCTTTTGTGCCTCAGTTTTTGCACCTGAGAATCTGTTTGGTGAGATGAATGGATGAAAAAAAAGCATAGTTTATTTTAAGCCATATTTTCAGGCTTCGAAGCCCACTCATTCTGTCACTGGCTTAAGATTTCAGGCAAGTTTCCAGCTCCAAACAATACACTATATACACTAGCTTTTTGCCTTTAAATTAACCACTTTTAAAGTAACAGTCATCTCATTCAAAGTAGAAGGTAACTTCATGCCATTCATCTCCTTCTCTACCTACATTGCAAATTCTTCTTACAAAGGGTGCAAAGTACTGCTCCTTTTGCCCTGAACCATACACTTATATTGCCATAAGTGGACATTATCTGCTTGGCCATGAATCACCTACTTCCTTCAAAACTCACGAAATATTTTTTCCCATCATCCTCAATAAACCTTCACTGCCTCCTCCCTAATATCTTCTGTTTTCTAGTTCTACCTTTGCATTTCTCTTCTCCAACATGGGGCCAGATTCTGTACTTATTAAGCACATTGTAAAATGCCATGTAAAACCACTACCACTATAACATGATTTTCACTTCTGGTGAATCACTAATGATCCTTACGACAGATTCTGCAGCTGAGAAATCTGCCAGGTAATAAAACGGCACAAACTGGATTTTAGGAGGAAAAAAGGTAGAGCACAAAGCTAGTCTGCGTGAAAAAGTTGTCCCTTTTAATGCAGAGTTAACATTAGGCGTTACAGAAGTAAAGCAGAGGAACCAGTCATTATACCCTGCTATACAAACTAACCAGTCCTTGGGGCTGGCAATACAAAGCCCCTGAACACACCTGCTCAGTTGGGGTGCTCCTTCTTCCAATAAACTAGAAAAAGTGCTGTGATGAACAGATGAAGCAACAAACAGGATGATGATATCCCTGACTTCTCACTGTTTTTACACCACTTTGTACCCAAATCTGTACTAAAAACCAGTTTAGCCTTTAGTCCAGATGTGGTTTTTTCCTTCCCTGTTGCCTTGAAGTTCTAAAACTATCTTTGGCCTTTTTGTGTTTGGGGTTTGTTAGGTTGTTTTTTTTAAAAGAAAGGAAAATTATACAAGAAGTATGCTTAAAATTGCAAGATAAAAATGAAATTTCATATGCAAACACATTATAAACTCCATAGCCAGGGAAATCAGTTTTTGCTTTCAACCACTTGTTAAAACTCAGAGTAAAAATGTCTTCATTGACGAAATGTAGGATAGACTACAAACTCCTAAAGCAAGAGAATCTGCCCATCGGGTGAGGCTGGCAATTTCACTACCTTTTCTCTGAGAAGGGGAGGCTCCTGAACTCAGATTTTTCTGTGATTATTGAGAAGTTTTCCCTCTGAAATTTTCTATCTATAAAGTAGCTGTTAAGACACCAAGGCACCAGTATTCAAACTCCAGATAATTCAGAATGTTTAAGTATATGCAGAACCCCCTGGCTGAGATTGCAGATCAATTAAATACCTGCTCAGAAAGCTTAGCTTTGGCTCACCTCAAAAGGCAATTCAGTGTCAGCTGCAGATGCATATGCTCCTCGGTCTACCCTGAGAAGACACATCCCAACTGCAGCATCTAGACCAGCAATATTTCATTTTCTAGGAGCCTGAATCACAAATGACTTCATGGAGGAAACTGAAACAAATCTTACGTCTGTGGCTTTTTAGTAGGGCCAAATCTGAACCTGGAACTTCACATGAAGGTGAGAATCATGTTTTACTGTTGTTTTCTGCAACCACACGGATCTGCTATGAAAAGATCAAAACCTGTATCAGAGTTAAGGCTTTTTCAAGTTTTTCCTTTTAAAAATCTCCCCATTCATTCAGCCTGGTCTTTAAACGTGAAGCTGCTAAGCAGAGTTGCTTCCTTGTGTTTTACCCTTCTGCAGAACTTGATTATGTTTCATTGTGCAGCCCAAGGCTGGGATCCAAAGAAAATGACAAACCAGAATGTGTCCTGAATTCCTACTGAATCAGCTTGGCTCGGTGTCCAACTGAATTCATTTCATGACCATACGCTGTCTAGGATGATGGAAACAAGTCAGAGCAGCTGGAGTCATCATCTAAGTAGCAATCCCTGCCTGGAGAGCAGAAAAAGCTCACTGTTGATGAACAAGTACAGGCATAAATAAGAAGGTATTATTTTCCCAGAAAATTCCCCTCCCTCTCCTCAAATTATTTTTTATGAGTTTTCACATGTCCTGTGCACTGGATGCAATTTCTTTGCTGCTCTTTCTCACTTTGAATACACACAGCACCTTCCACAAAGTCGTCTTTGGCCAGCACTTCTCTGTAGACATGTGCTTCTCCATTTTCTGCATATTTATAATTCATACTTACATTAGTGCAGACACAGTGCTGATGAGGGAAAGCTAATTGACTTTATTGCAAAATCAAGTAAATGAAGGAGCAGGAGTTACATCTATTGAAACCTGTCATGTTGGATATTACCATTAGTGACAGAAACCTTAAAAGATTTAGACTTTAGTAAGATTAAGATGGAGCTTGTGGATATGGAATGGAAAATAGAGTCATCCAGTGAGACTGCAGCACTGTGAGAATGTGAGAGTCTCTGCTTTTGAGTGATGAATCAGAGAAAACCTGTAGTGTGTTTAACTTGTTCCTAAGTAAATATTTTCAAGCCTTCAGAATGAATTACCTTTTGAGCAACACCTAAATAGGTCCAATTTTTTTTGTCATCTCAGATTTTTCATCCATTAATAGCAAGAAAAATTAGCAACTAACTGGAATAATTTATAAAGCAGATGGAGTACGTTCTTGATTCAAAACTAGGTGTAAATGAACCAGATACTACAGTTTAAACTTTTGGATGAAATTCCAGACCCATATTAAGGACAAAAGCAGAAAAGACTACTTTGGTATGTATGGACCTATACCAAATTTAGGATGAAATCTCAGCAACCAAATAAATCAACTACTCAATTTAAAACAGCCCATGAATCTTAAACATGAGTTAGTTTCAACGGCTGCCTCTATGCTAGCAAAGTTGCTCAGCCAAATTCTAGCAGAAATGAAGCATAAGAAGGCAAAATACTTTTCAACAGTCCACAAAGAGTTATCCTTTACTGCCAGAAGGCTTTGCTGAGTTCAGGACTGCCAGAGGTTAGAATTTGTTGCTAGAAGTACAGCTGTTGATCAAGAAAGAAGCAAAAGTATTAGTGTATGCAAAACAAGAACCTTAAGAGAGCAGAGAATGGCAACAGGTTGCTACTTCATCATTTTGCTTGCCGGGAGACTCTGCTGGGCTGTATCTATCACTAGGATATAAATTAATCCAGTGGTTTCTTCATGCATTTTTGCCTGAAAAGTAAACTGCCCCCTGCAGAATTAATTATCTATGCTTTTTTGGTCACTTGCTCATGTTATCACAAATTCAAACTTTATAGGTTCCTATCCTAGCTGCCATCTGGTCTTCTGACAGATGTGTCATGCATGCAGATGTGCATGCTCTCTTCTAACCACATAGCACAGCCTGAGTCACTCCTTTCATGAATCAAATACTAGTCTTCCTTATCTCACCTGGTAATGTGTTTAACATCCTTAAATATTCATTGAGGCAAAGAGTGAAAATTACTCTATAACCCAGTGGTTATGAGATTTATTTGAAAGATAGAGGACATTACTTTCAATCCCTATTCCAGGTAGAACTTATAAAATGTGGAAGAGCAATCCCAAGAGAGACTTGAATAATCATTTTCTTCTGAACTAGACCAGAATTTCAGACCACAGTCTTGGAAACTGCATGGAGAGAGGAAATACTGGTTCAAATTCACTTACACAGAAGAAGCAGCAGTCCTGGGTTTGTCATATCCTGAGTGAACCCTTTAAGTTCTGGGTCCCCAGATAATAAACCTAATATCAGCACCTCTATCCTTTTTCTCTCTTTTTTTTTTTTTAAATATATACACTGCTTTCCTACCTTAATCCATATATTGCAGGATTTGCTATCCTACATATAGAACTTGTTTAGCATAACTTGCTTAGCATAAGTAGTTAAATTTGCTGAAGCCTTAGGCTGCAAACTGTGAACTTTCACCTAGATATGTTGAACTTTTAGCTAGTCAAGTAAAAGAAGGCCTGAGAGCCAGTTCTAGCCAGCAGATAAGGAAGCTGCCTTCGTTAACAGAAGCTGCAACCTTAGAGATAAGAAATGGCCCTAGAGACAATGAAAAGATGCAATGCAGAACAGGAAGACCTCAGGCCCTAATAATAGTATGGGCCTGTACTGTTGCATGAAGGGTGGGGAATTCAGATTGCAAGGGAATAATTGCCCATGGATTTCTTTGCTCAAGGTGCCTCATCAGAGGCACCCTGCTTGAGCTGTAGCACTATTAATAAAAATACTTTTTGCAGAGTTGCTGGAGCACCTCCCATATGAAGACAGGCTGAGAAAACTGGGGCTGTTCAGCCTGGAGAAGATAAGCTGCCGGAGACCACAGAGCAGCTTCCAGTGTCTCAAGGGGACCTATGACGATGCCAGAGAGGGACTCTTCATCAGGGACTGTAGTGACAGGACAATGGGCAATGGGTTCAAACTGAAACAGGGGAGATTTAGGTTGGATATAAGGCAGAAATTCTTTACCGTGAGGGTGGTGAGGCACTGGCACAGGTTGCCCAAGTGCTGAATACGCCATCCTTGGAAGTGTTCAAGGCCAGGCTGGACGGGGCTTGGAGCAACCTGGTCTAGCGGAAGGTGTCCCTGCCCATGGCAGGGCGTTGGAACTGGATGATCTTAAGGTCATTTCTAACCCAAACCATTCTATGATTTCATGGTCTTTTGGCTTATCAGTTCAGTGGAAACCTAGAGTTGAACCCTGTTACTGTGGCTGGCATGTATAAATTCCACACACATGAAAGGACGAATTTACTAGCAAAGACGTAAGACAGCCACTATCTGAAGTTCTAATGCATGTCTGCAAAGTGTGCTTCTGCGAAGTCATTTCCAGGGCCATGCTTCCATCAGTCTGTTAAATCTGTATGTCTGATCCCAAATCAACGCAGTTTGTCATCTAATTCCACATCTGCCTCTCTGAAGCTGTCGTTTGTTCTTGCAGGAATACTTGATTATGACTCAAATAGCAACATGCTTTTCTCTAGGGGTCATCTCTCTCTGATTTTACACTCTCTACACAGACTAATTGGTTGCATGCGGAACAAGCACCATGACATTTCCTTGGCCATTAATAAGTAAAGAGATGTTAACAAACAGCAGGCTTCAGGGAGATTTTTTTCAGCTAAGAAAGGAACAAAAATCAAATGAATAGGAAGAAAAACCAAACAAACAAAAACCAGGGGGAAAAAAATCAGTACCTGCACAACTAAAAGACTGAAAGGAAAAAAAAAAACCCAACATCTCCTTGAAGCTCAAAGATAGAAGCCTTTGGTTAACAGTAATCTTAAGAGCTCTCCCCTCGGGTTTGAGCACAGCTACATCTTTTTCTGACAGCTTTTTTGTGTAAGCAGAAGCATTTGGGAACCTCCTTTCTCTGCTTTATGTATCTGAATCAGTTTTTGCCACACTTGCAAAAAGCTGATGAAAACATCCGTGTTGCTCAGGAGTAAAATGACAACTAAAATGCTAGAAGTTGACATATGTTTTGTGTTAGGCTGCCATGCAGATGTCATATGTAAAACATTAGATCCTTTCTCTGTTTTGTGTAAGAATTCTTATGCCAACAATATTCAACACAGTAAAGAAGTAAAAAGAGAAATTAGCCACAGAGCTGAGCAGGCTTGCCAGTGGATAAGCAGACATACCCACAACCTGAGCTCTTGCTAGAGCAAGCCTGTCTTTTTTTGTCACTTGGGTGGAAAATAGTGCTTTTTGGGCCTGCTGGCTGGGAGTAAGAACCCTCATTCCCAGTACCTGTGGGAATACAAGCTGTGTTCTCTTTTCTTTAACTTGGGGCTGATGCTCCCCCCTAAACAGGCAGTTAAAATATCTTCTGGTTTTTACATTTTCTCATTTACATTCCATGTACATTCTTTGCTGACACATCTGTAAGTGCTACACTGCTTTATGCAAACAGCTACAGATAAATGCTGCATGGAGAGGGAAAAGGCAACCAAACCAGCCCCTGTGGATAACGTATGTGAGAGAGGGATTGGTCACTTTACCAGCTGGCTCACCATGGGATACAAGGCCCTCCTGATACATGAATGTGGACGAGACACCAGCTACATGTGCACCCAGTCTTTGAAAATAACATTTTTTACCAGGTAAGCATGTTTCTCTAGGCCTGCGCCATCCTATGGTGATATTTAGTTTGCATCCATGATTGGTACAACTCCACCTTGTGAGCTCTGCTGCTCTCACTGGTATAGACAGGATTACTCTCCCAAGGCAGTCATTTAGAGCAGACAGACACAACAGTGTATGTGGATGGTAAACAGCACGTTTCTCTCCTTCCAATGAAATGAAAATGCATTCAACCTGATTATCATAATGTACCAAGGTTTTTTTAAAGTCTAGAACACAATAGAAATACCATTATGAGGCTTTAGAGCTCTGTTTTAAAGCTCTTAAGCAAAAAGGTTTCAGTACTACTAATATGAAGCATTACTAGTTCTAAGGAGCTGCAACTCTGCAGTGATGACACTGTCCCTATGAAAGTGATTTTAATGTTCACTGAGTGTGTGTCATTAACGAACATAATTCCAAATTGTAACAACAGCTACCTAGCATGATGAAGTAGCACATCATTTCAAGTTTCTAACTTCTAACTAGTTTATTAGATGATCTCAGGTCAAACCACTCTTCTCTACACCAATAAAATCTGTTAATTCATATTTATTAGCAGCAAAGAACTGGAATTTGCTAGAAGTTGTGTGTCACACTTATGTTAAGTTTATGCTAGAAACAGCAGAAGTCTGTTAAGTCTAGACATTACCTGTATCAACAGAGCTTGTCTGAATAACCTTACCCAGATTCTTCCCTGCTCTAGCTGTCACATATGAAAGCTAACCTGAGAATAATTGCCTCTTCTATTCCAAAGGCTTTTTCTGGTACTGGTATTTTGGTCAGGGAATACATTTTTTGCATACCAAATCAACAGAGCTCTGTCAAGAAAAGTCCATAGGCTAATCAACTGTGACACATATGCTTTAAACTGGTAAATGATAAACTATCAACAGCTATTTTTCTTGATATATTTGCCCAGGGGATAACCACATGGCTGACAATCCACCACTCCTAACTCTCTGTAGACTGGCAAAGGGGAAGATGCTGCAAGTAGAACATGTGGAGGTATAGAAAAGCAGAAAGGCATCTTTAGGATGGTTAAAGGAAGGTTCTAAAGTACCTAGGTTATGCAGCACAAGAACAAAGTATTCAGGCACAGCACGTGTTCAGAAAACTCAGGCTGCTATCTATCTTCTGCTGTGTTTTATTAGGCTACTGACTGCTGAAGAGAGGAGAGAAAACAAGAGGAATTACAAAGACACTGGAAATGGTCAAAGACTAGCTACTGGCTCTACTCATTTTTCATTTTGGAAGTTTTCTCCGTTCTCTCCCATCTGCCAGATGCTGTGCTACATTTTGATTAAAGGCTCTAACAAACTTCACATTTCATAATTCTGTAAGGCATCCAGCTATTCAGGCTGTACTTTGCATTTTTGATCAGGGTTTCAGAAGAGATGAAGCACTAAGAGCATCTTAAGAACCTGCTGAAGTAGTAATGGAGGTGAGTACAGGAACATAGAATCACAGAACAGTTTGGGTTGGAAGGGACCTTCAAAGATCATCTAGTTCAACCCCTCTGTAACGAGCAGGGACATCTTCAACTAGAGCAGGTTGCTCAGAACCCACACCCAGTGTATTGGCCCATCTGCTCTAGGCAGGCATCAGAATAACTGCATGTGTTATGGAGGATATCGGTCTTAGATAGTACCAAATAAGTCTATTAATGCTAAACTCTAAGGCATTAAATTTCAACACAGTCAATGCTTTTTCAAAAGGAGGGTGCAGCCTGGGGGTGGGATTTACTCACTGCACATATCTCTCTCATCTTCTCCCTCGGCGCAGTCCCTGGTGAAGTCACATGCCTGTCCCAGCCTGATCGCTGTTCCATTCCAGCAGCTGAAGGAACCCTCCAGAGCCATTTTTGAGCCAGCAGCAGGTCCTAGAGAAAAAGGAAACAAAACCCATTTCAGATTACTGAATTGCCTTCCTCTCGGTCAACAGGTCACCGGATCCTGGAGAACACTGAAGGGGAGAGAACACCTTGTGAAATGCCCTCCATCCAATAATCACTTGATGAAGTACTTACTTTGTTTGACCTGTTTGATCTTGTAAAATACCTAATGGTCCACCTAACAGAGAATTTCAATTCCCCAGGCATTTCTAGTGTTTTAACTTGGAAGGCATCTTTAACCCTTGAAAAGAAGGTTGAAATCCTGCAGCCTGCTTTGTGGTACTTCCCAAGAACATCACAGTATTCATGATAGATTTTTAATTGTGTATGAATTTACTGCTAGACTGACAGTCCTGAAGACTTATATCCTCTCTGTCTAGCTCAGGAATAACATAGCTGCAGGGTTTTGAAAGAATACAAGCTTTCATCATGCCCTCCTATCAACATGTATTACCTATGACTTGGGTGTATAACATTGCCATCTTCCCTCTGCAAAACAGAAAACAGTCTGATCTCTGCTTGTAGTTTTCTTTCTCTTCTGTACCCCCTCCTCTCAAGCCAGGGAGCCCCCAGCAGGCTACATCTACCAAGATAAAATCACTAATTAATTTTACCTATGCTGAGAACAGCAAAAGGCAGCCAGCAACGTGGAAAGGAGTATGAAATGAGGTCACTGAACATTACAATTAGAGGTCAGTATCATCCATTCGGAATGATCCTGAGTACTTGTCACCTAGCACTGTCATTTTCTGGAGGCACATGATTCTTTTGAGAGCTGAGAAGCCAGAGATCATGCAGCCTGATGGGTATGATTTTCCTTACCGTAGGACTTTTTACAAGGGTATGTAGGGATAGGACAAGGGGGGATGGTTTTAAACTGTAAGGGGGTAGATTACACATTGGGAACAAATTCCTTACCATGAGGGTGCTGAGGCGCTGGCACAGGGTGCCCAGAGAAGCTATGGCTGCCCCATCCCTGGCAGTGTTCAAGGCCAGGTTGGACACAGGGGCTTGGAGCAACCTGCTCTGGTGGAAGGTGTCCCTGCCCATGGCAGG
>NW_009926749.1:84224-119459 GCF_000696875.1 Nestor notabilis
AAGGCCCCTCCCAACCAAAACCAGCCTGTGATCCTATGAATTCTCTCATCCCCCCAGTGGCCGAGATACTAAGAACAAGGCCTTTTTTTTTTTTTTTTGAAGGAGGCAGTAAGTAGCTCAACAACATCCTATAGCCACTACATATGGAGGAGGCTAAACTCAAGAAGAGGCAGAGCTTCTTCCACAAAAATCTGGGTGTAGATGCAATTCACCAAAACCTTCCTGACTTTCTGCAGAAAGATCTGCTTCCAGTCACTACTCCTAGAAGGGAAACCCAGAAGTTCAAAGAGGTCTGTGTTGTGAATTCCCCACTGCAGCAACTCCTGCCCTGTCTCATATTAGCTGGGTAAATGCTCGAGATTAAACCAAAGCCTCTGGGCAGAGTGAGCCATTGTTTGCCTAACTCATCTGTGCTTGCTGAACAGCACAGCTACATCATGTTCTCTGGTACTACAGGGAGTTGGGAATCACTGGCAATTCAATTAGATGTGCACTTGATACTTTTATTTATATTGCCTGCCAAAAGTAAAAATTAATGAAGCATGTAGGAAAACAACCACTATTTCTCTGCAAGCTTATTTTACAGTGCAGATCAATTCAGGAGTGGGGGGAATACATGCCAAACCTTTTTAATAAAGGACCCCAGCTCCTGAAAAGGGTGCTCTGTGTGACTGTCAGCTCAGTGTCTTTGATTGCCTCAGAGCAATTCTGGTTTGCTGCATAAAGGCTGCACAGTGCCCTTGTATTTCAGGCAGGGTCAAGGCATGACTACAGAGGAGAGCTTTGGAGGAAAAATAGACCAAGTAACTCAGAGCTGGTTGCAGACAATTTCTGCAGGCCCCCTGGCAAGGGTTTAAGGCAATGAGAGGATATCTTCCTTGGCTTTGCTGTGCTCTTTGTAAAAATGCACTCCCAGAGACACTGCTGAAAGCCTTCCCTATGTCACATACAAAGCTCTTTGCATGTCACAAGCTGGATGCAGCAGGCTCAGGCCAGTGTGCAAGTGGATGCTAGCGAGCTGTCAGGAGCAACTCTGGTAACTCGGGAGGTGTTCCCTTCTCCTAGGGTATGCAATGAACCTGTACAGCACCGTGCTGCTGGAAGTACCACCTAAAGAAAAGTTAAGAGACACATCCCAGGGTGCTTTTATTAGGTTAGTAACATCATGACACTCTTGAAAAAAATACCTTTAAGTCCTGCTCAAATTGGGAAGTACTTCTGTTGCTCTGAATTACCCCACAGATGGTGTTGAACCCCACATTTATTACCAGCTCTCATGACCTGCTCTGTTTATCTGCAATTTCAGCAACGTCTGTGTTTTATCCCAGCAGCTGCTGGGATAAGATATGCAGAGATTCAGAGGAGGGGTTATTGTAGACAATGGAGTTGCTCTGTTTACTCAATTCATTATAACCTTAATCTTGTAAAGGCAGTCAGTTTTCCAAGCACATGACTGCATTATTGCTAATTATAATGGAACCAAGGCATTCAAGAGCACCTACTGTCTTCCCAGGTGTCTTTGTTGCAGCCCAGGAGCACAAATCTCCTGAAGTCAACTGACTGTAGTATTTAAAAGTCCAGGAGCTTTTCCTCCAAAACAAAGCAGCAGATTTGCATGCTCATTCATCTCTGTGGAGACGGGGCTTGAATTAGCTCAGATTTGCATTAGACCCATATATACATGCTCCTTGTATAGGATGGAGAACACAAATAGCAAAGCTGCAGCCCGGGGAAGAGCTGGGCTCTGTGACAGTACATGATTCATTCCTGTCTCCCATTTGCTTGCTTACCATGTGCACAAAGGCAAAATGAATTGGATAAAGGAGATGATTAACTAGTAAAACAAATAGATAGCAAAAAAGTGCCCAAATACAAATGACCCTTTTAATGGGCCACTTGATGCAGCTGTTTGCATCCAAGCTCAAGGAAACTTAATTTTTAATTAAAATATTTTGTAACAAAAATAGACATCTGATCTTTTCATTTCCCAGCCCAAATTGCTCTTGGCAAGGTGAGCCAGAATGACCTGGATTGCTGAGTGAAGTGGCCTCTACTCACACACAGAAGATGTGTAAGGAAAGGAAAATGAATGGTATCAAATAAGTATCAAAGTAAAATTTGTGGGAGACATCCTTTATATTTACAGCAGTGTTTACGTAGCCAGTGGCATCCATAAATTATAGCAGTCATTAAGCTGTACCACGGCTGGCTTGGAGTCTTATAAATCATTATTTAAACAGCAACATTAAACAAATGGCATTTCAAGCTCTAAACTGAAAGGAGAAACAAACAACTCCTTGGGGAACAAGTGCTGACTTTGTACCTCACAGGTTCTGCTTCTGAACACAGCCCAGCCTTGGCAGTGTTTAAATCCAGTATCAGACTCTGGACACAAATGACAGTCTGGGCTCTTTACTGCCCATGCTTTTGGACTTAGTTTCCATATAGCAGTATGGAAAGGGGAAAATCATGTGGCTTACCCTACTGCAGAATAAACAACTTATTGCACAGACTGTGGAGCCACAAGGGATGTATTTCACTTCTCAGCAGTTTCTCTCTGTCTTGGGTTACCTCTTTCCTGCCCTTTCCCTTGAGAGGAGCTGGCAAGCTCTGGTGAATCTTTCTCTGAGGAACGTGGCCAGAAAGATTGTGATGTTTGATCACCACAAAATGGGAACCTTTGACTTAGTGCCACCACGCTTGGCCAGGTGGGATGGAAGACTGAAATTTTTATAGGCATTCACGAAGATATCCCTTATCTTGCACCCTGGCTACACTGCTAATTATCATGCAGGACTAGTCAAGCTGAACGTAATTATACCTTCACATGTTACATTTGACTTCTCAGGCCGTAATTTATAATGCTACCGAAAGCTCTTGGGACCAACACAGTCAAGTAAAGCCTTTCCACTCAGCACACATTAAAATAGAGAGCTTAATAGGACAGTATTTGGTTGTTGTTCAAAAACCCTGTCATTTGTATTCTGCAATAAAAGGTGAACAGTAATTGCAAAGACCTGGGATGAATGTGCCACCTCGAGCATGTTTTACCAATAAGCTCTAGGCTATCCCTGAGGAACCTGGTTGGATGCAGCTGAACTGACTCCAGTTCTTGGGGCAAGACCCTGTATGCACACAAGGTGAAACCTTCCATTTTTAATTGCATGTATGCAGTTAAGAAATATCTGTCCATGAAAACCCACCACGCTTATACCTCACCATGTGTGCTACCTCTCAAAAAAGAGAAAATTTCCTACTATTTAATTACAGCTCTTAAAACTATTTTCTAATGGGCTAGCACTGCTAACCTAATGTTCCTCCACCAAAAGCCAGGGATTGTGCAACCTTATTGACAATGCTTATCTGTCACAAGCATTTGTCATTAACTTTCTTCTGCTCCTCCTTTGGTTTAAAGCTTTGACTCAGATATTTAACAAGAGAGTATTTGGGAAGATTTAAAGCTTGTGTGAAACTCAGAAAAGCTGCTGTCTAGCTAGAAAAAGATAGTGGGAATTCTGGGGAGTTTCCGATTATTGATTTTTCTCCCAGGCACATCATTTCCTCATTCAGCATCTCCATCCCTCCAGTCTGAGAGCAGTGCAGAGGTTTGAAGGCTGACGGCTCACTCGGTGCCGACGACAGCTCTACTCCAGGACAAAGACCATTTTCCAGTGCTATGAGTCATTCATAGCCCTGCTTTCACCATTAGTGAAGTTGGAAGGTATGAAATAAAAGAGGTAGGAAAGTGAAAGAAGAAAAAGATGAGTTCATGCTTAAGGGAACTGAAGCCATCCTTGGCAAATGGCTACCGAACTCCAATGTAATATAGGGCAGATCACATAAGTCAAAACTTGCACAGCGAGCTACACTGCCCTTATTTTCCAGGCACCCACCCCAGGACACCCATATTCAGATCTGCAGAGAAGCCAAGTGGTCGCAGCTGCAAATGAGACCAGTGAGAAAGAGACTTGGAAAACAGAATGTCCTCCAAAAACGCTTTGAATAAAGATAGGACTCCAGGTTTTTCACACCAGGCAGCCAAAATTACTCAACCCTTCATAATTTCTGACTTTAATCTTTGCAACAGCGTTGTTACTGTTGCTGTCATTGCCTAAGGACGTAAGTGAAGCCCCATTTGTAAGAGGAAGTGATCTCTTTTTATTAGACTGCCTGTATCAGGCAGAAGAAGCAGCCCATGTTTGTATATGCCTGAAAACTTGCCCATTTTTTTTCAGTTAGATAAATTGGCTTTAGTCTTATTTCACTTCCTATCCATAAAACTCCTCACAAGAGCTCTAAGATGTTCATTTCATTAACATTTGTAAGGAACTAAGATGTTATGATAACACAGCCATGAAAAAAACCTGTAAGGAAGTTATTTTCTCTGTCTTCACAGTACAGATTGAATAATTTATGGTATAAAATGAACAGGGTCATGCATTTGATGAAGGCAGGACAGAGGATTGTAAGTGACTTCCCATTGAGGAAGCATCCCCCCTACCCTGAATACTTAGGGATGCAGCATTCCCACAGTGAGCTACTCGAAGACCAGAAATCTTGCTCATTAGAGTCATGTAGAAACAGGATTTTCATTTCACAGAAAGCATTTCAAAATGTATCTAAACCTAAAATAAAAATGCCCAATTTACTTAAAAAATTTCAAAACAATTCTGGCTTGGAAATATTGACTAAAGAGGTTTCAACACATAAACATTGTCATAAACCCACAAAATCTGAAAAGATGTGAATTCAGACAAAGATAAAATGTTAGGCAGGAAACTCAACCGGAAACTCACTGGTTTGCAACTCACTCTTGTTGGTAATTCAGCCAAGCTCAGTTCTAACGTGCTCTGCCTCTCTGCTGCTGCTGTTTCAAAGTAGGGATGCTATGCTCAGCATACAACTTTGAAAACACCTGCTCCTTCAGCCTTGCCTAATGCCAGTATGATTGCTGACACTGAAGAAAGCTTCACAGCACACCTGAGGAGCCAGCCCTTGTTCACTGCCATGTTTCAGCAACATGAACTTCTTCCAGAGCCATGAAGCATTCAGACGAGCCAGGCCCTCTCCTCAAAACCCTTCAGACCAGGTCTACTTACCTGTCCTACCTTTCGACTGAATAACTTCCCAACATCAATGTTGGTGTGATGTAGCTTTAATGAATTTACAGCAACAACTAGTCCCCTTAAAACTACAATGAAGTAAGAATGTGGAATAAAAAAGTTAGCCGTATTTCACACTTTCTCATTTTTCAATTAGGAAAGTTGACTGAGGATCTAATGTTTATATTCATGGCTCCTGAGACAGCAAATAATTGCTGGGCGCAATAAATGACACGATAATGTTTTTCCCTATTAATCTTGCACAAAATCTAAATGCTTTTTTGGGTTTTTGCTATGGCTCATGGTAACATACATATTTTTTCCTGTTATTTGCTTACTAATGAATTTGCAGCTCCAACGACACATCCAAAAATTAACACTACGCAAGTAAACAGCAGCAGTGAGTTCTACAAAAGAAGTGGGAGTTTCCAGCATGCAGTGAAATCTACACGTTCTGTGGTATCTAGAAAATTGAGAAAGGCCAAAAGAGATGAAACGTACTTACGCCCGAATACCTGTGAAACACTACATATGCATAGTCTTTGGACTTCAATTTCATCTCACACAGCAGATCTTTGAGGTGTCCATCCCCAGTTATGAACATTCTGGCTTAGCACAATACAATGGGATAGAGGAATTCTGTTAAAATCCCAAATCTCATTTCTTTTGGTTGCTCTTTGCTGCTCTTGTTTCAGTATCAGACTGAATTTGATTCCCTTTTCTCTCAGGTACCACTGCAGCTTCGTGAGATTAAAAGAACCCAACAAAAGACCTTCTCCCCACCTCCACCTTTCATACTTCTCCTAAAAGCAATGATCACTATATTTGCAACAGTAAGCAACTCGTTAAGATCAAAAACCCCTTTTCTGTGATTTTCTGTGAAATCTTCAAAACACAAACCTTGCAGAGGGAAAATAAAAAGCTCCAGCTTTTATTATTAGCTCTGTCGTCCCTATCATGGACTTGGAGATCAGCTCTTACCCACGGGGAACACTGGCCAGACTGACTGCTAGCTCACTGGAAGATGAATGCTGCTTGCCACATACGATGGATGCTGTCAGAATCATGAGGTGGTTAAGATCTCTAAGCTTATCTATAGACAACAGGAGTAGATTTAACACAGGGCCACTCTCAACATCAGACATGGAACTGAATATGAAATAAAACAAGGCTACTGTAGAAAGGACATGAAAATAGTGCTTCCAAACTTCATGCGTGTCTCTCGGGTATAACAAAGAGCTGATTAAATAGGGAATACTTGTAATTTTCCACATTTTGCTTCTTAGAAGGCTTGGTTCATATCCAATTTCAATTAGTAAGGGAAGTTTCAAATTTGCCTGTTCAAGTTTCCCAGTTCCAAGCAAAACCAAAACGTGCCACAACCAATAAACCCCCACTAACAATATTTTAAAAACAAGGAAACTGAGGACACCTCAACCAATTTCAGTTACTTAAATGAGACTGTAAATTGCCCAAACCAGACTAACTCCCTTCTGTTGCAACCTCTACCAGCTGGACTTAAGTTGCCCAGATCTAAAAACAAAGCCACAGAAAGGAGAGACTGGAGAAGTCTGCTTGGCTCATCAAGAGCTGATTCCACCCAGGTCAGACATAACCTCTCTCTGAACCCTACAGAAGTAGCATCTCAGTAATGTCTCAATCATGCACTTTTAGCTCTGCCAAGCCAGTCAACAGAGGTATATTTCTATGCTTTCTCATGAAAAACACAAATAGAGGTATGACCCTTAATTGTATTCAACCATCATTTTAGATGGGAATCGTATTTTTCATTTCTAAAATGCAATTCTGCTTCTATAGCTGTTCAAGGCAGTATCTCTCCTTTTGCTGTCAGCAGTATTAAATGAAGGTTTATGTCCTTACTGCAGGTCAGTTACTGGAGGAGGTGGGCAGAATATCACAAATCAGCACAATCATGAGCATGTGAATGTGGTGGTCCCTTTCAGTGGGTGCAGTAATGCATCCTCGCATCACAGCCAAGTGCTTTACTGTGCAAAGCAGTGGGCCCACAGTCAAGAACAATAGCTGTTCCAGGCAGAAGCAGCAGCTTGTTGGGGAAGGAAGTTTCATGCTGTGCCCCTCTCCACTGTGCCAACCTCTGCATAACTGCAGTTGTGCAAGAGCAACAAATTGTTGTCAAGGAGACAGTTTCCACTTTGTTAGGAAACTGAGCAACAATACCTCGAAAACTCAAAACATAAGCAAAATGAAACTGCCCATGAGCACTTGCTGCAGGGGAGAGCAATAGTACTGGTGACACGTAACAGGTTTGCCACTGGAAGGAACTTAATGTGGATGGTGCCTACCCAGCTTTCAGTTTGAGGAAAGCAAAAGGAACCACTGCAGTGTTACCTTACCTCCACACATCCCTGAACATCAGTATGTTGGTGGATGCTATGACTCACTGGAGACTCTTCCAGATGAATGGACTGAAAATGCCTACATCTCAGTTTCTGAAGCCAGTCCAAAGGGGTGGAGAAGTAGTGTATCTTTGCTCTTGTACATCAGGCTGTGCTTCAAGGCTACACTTGATTGAAATCATCCCAGGAGCAAAGCTGCTGTAGGTCAATGGCCCTCAACATCAAAAACAGCCTGCAGAAAGACTCCTTTCTGCAGTACGTGTCTCTGCAGAGGATCTCTGATAACCCTTGAACATGTGAAAGACTTATGAACTGGAAACACAGAATAAAACCAGATGTCAGTGAATAAACACAGTGCATACAAGGTATGTACTGAAGATACAGGGAAAAAACACAAGAAGGGATGACAACACAATTCCAAGAAAGCTACCCAGGTTTCAGACAGTCTCTCTACTGTCTTGTGGCATGCTAGAAGACACTTTAGTTACCACTTACCATGCAAGATCTCTCTCCCAAACATATACTGAGGCACAGAGAGAATTCTAGGAGTTGACCAGTATCATTACTCAGAACCACCCCGCCCTGAGGATAAGATGCCTGCAGGTTGCTAGCGACAGCAGAATAGCTAGGCAAATGTTAAATAATATTAAAATGGCTTTTAAGTTAGTGATTACTGTGATAAGAATCTTAACAAAACAGCTGGTACGTGTAAAGACAGATCAAGGAGACAGAACATGCCTTATGTCTCTCTCTCTGACTTTAGGTTTTCTTTAAGATCTTTACCCTTTGGTGAGTACACTCTGCAAACTCTCAGAAGATTTTACACAACTACTCAGAACTCACATCACTTCTTTTACAGTTCGTATCTTCAAATTCGGCGCCATAATACGTATGCCACCACAAAATAGTCCTTTATATCCACTTTGCAAATAGGCTTCCTGTTGAGTGCAAGCTCCCCTTCAAGGTTCTTCCAACCCCTTTTCCCTCCATTTTGCTAACTGATTCAGTAGGCCTTTAATTAATCTCTCACCTATCCTCAGCCATAGTATTAAATTCTCACAAATCTGCTACTGCTGTTATTATGCAGAGTGCTTCTCCCAGCTGCACGGATTTCAGCAAAGCGTAACACCTTGTTGACTCTAGATAGATCTATTTATTCAGTGCAAATGTACCTCTTCCTGACAGACAAATCCTTTATAAGTAAATCCTTTATAACTGCAAAACAATTCATTATACAAAATACAGAAGTAGGAGGACACACAGCTTACTGCTCATTCTTCATCGAGACCCAGCAAACAAACATTTGGGTACAAAACAAGTAATAAAAAGAGAACATGAAACAGGGTGTGCTAGCCCCACTGCAAAGTAAATGGGGTTAGTCTGGTTTTGTGGCAACCAGGGTAGTATTCTACCCATGAATACTTATAGGAAGTTCCAGAAGGAGGAGCAGAGCACATGGAAATGACATACAGAACTCAACCTAGCCATACATGCGTAGTATCCTGTCTGGATTGGAATCAAAGCAATTAGGCATATATGGAACTGAGAAAAATAAACCAATTGCAAGAAATAATGACATTCTGTATGGTCTCCACCAAGTATCTACTGGATTGTGGTGCAGTTTCAAAGGCGATGTTGGAAAAACCCCATCAGTTTAGGGGAGGGTTCCTGTTAACAAGCTGTACTGGACAGGACTCACTCGGCAGCACAAACTGCACAAACACACTGAGTAATGAAAAAGAACCACCAAACTTTCCTTTGGCCATAAAAACAGACTAGGGGAGACTTAAAAGGTACTTTATGCTTACCTGTGCCTACATTTGGTCTTGAAGTACCAACTCAAAAGACCAAATAATGATTAACATCGATTTTCGTATGCCTTTCACCAAGTCTTCCCTCAGAGCAGCAGCCATCTTGGGGAGCACAAACTCTGCCTGGTTTTTACTGCGATCCGCTGGTTGCTCTGCATTTGTAATTCCATTCACCGTAAGCAGCACGCGGCCCTCTCTGTGCTATACTTGAGTTACACAGAGCGCAGAGGTGTTAGCTACCTGCCGTATCTGTTTTACAAAGAGAATAGCTGAAATTCCTGACTTCCAGCCCTGCCAGGGCTTTAATTTAATGGGATGTGGATACAGTTCACCAGGTGTAATAATTGTCGCTGGCCAGCTACACACATCACTGAAGTACCTCAAAGCCTGGAATGTAGCCCACAGTGCATAGGGAATCTACCATAGAATCCCAGACTGGTTTGGCTTGGAAGGGACCTTAAAGCTCATCCAGCTCCAACCCCTGCCACGGGCAGGGACACCTCCCACTAGAGCAGGTTGCTCCAAGCCCCTGTGTCCAACCTGGCCTTGAACACTGCCAGGGATGGGGCAGCCACAGCTTCTCTGGGCACCCTGTGCCAGCGCCTCAGCACCCTCACAGGGAAGAACTTCTTCCTAATGTCTTGTCTCCATCTTCCCCCTATCAGGTTAAAGCCATTCTCCCTTGTCCTGTCCCTACAGGCCCTTGTCAAAAGCCCCTCTCCAGATTTCTGGAGTCAGTGCCTTTAGGCACTGGAAGCTGCTCTAAGGTCTCCCCTTAAGGAGCCTTATTTTATCCAGGCTTAACAAGCCCAGCTCTCTCAGCCTGTTTCAGAAAGTTTAGTAGAATATTATCAACAAAATCAACTGCACTGGAACCTGTACTTAAACCAGGAAAAACACCTTGCCTCCTTTTCCAGGATTTCTTGATCATCACCATAGGACTTTTATGTGGCGGTAGTTACAGTAAAGGCTCTCAACTCTACTTTGACCAAGCCCTTCCTTCCCATCCCACAGGTAATTACTGCTGCTTTTTAGTGAGCAATATAATTTTAAACAGTCTGTCAATGATGCATCACAGAGATGATAAAAGCGCCTTGCCCTAGCATCTACTCTGGATAAAATCAATGATCTGCTGTCCCACAAGTGGTAAAGTAGTCAGAAACTCAGAGGCCTCTGCGTCCACGGCAGGTCTTTATGGGCAACACCACTGCAAGGTTTTCAGCAGAACAATAGGACAGCTCATCCAGGGTATTCTCAGAAATAATAACCTGACTTTTCCCAATACCCAACAAAAGGAAGAAAACATGAAATAATCAGGGACCGAGCACAAACAGCCGAAACACAGCAGCCCAACATCATTTTTGAGATACTTAAAACCAGCACTTCGTGTGCAAAGGCCTTGAATTGCTAGCAAATACCTTCTTAAATGATGACTGTCAAATCAGGAATCTGATGGCCAGGATTTCCAAATTGGCTCTTACACTGTGACCTTGGACAAGTCTGTTCGCTTCTTCAACTTTTCATCTCACTTCTGGTGACAGAGAGAACTAATAGCTTGTGGGGAAAATGTGGCCTTGCTATTGTTTAAAGCTAGCACTGTGTGAATAGCATATTTTTGTTTGCACAGAAAAAAGACAACTTATTTTTAAGAGCTATCTAAAATGAAAATGTCCCCTGCAAAGAAAAATGTTTGCTCAGCAAAAGATTCTATTTGACCTGAAATAAAATACTGGTAAGCTCCAAGAAACTTGCTGTTGTTCAAAATTTATTTCTTTTCAGATATTTCATCCTTCCTTTATGCCTTTTAACATAGTTTCAAATAAAACCCCTGAAGTCCAGAGACAAGATAATAAAATTTACTTTCCTCCCTTCCTGAATTTTTTTGTTATCGTTGTTGTTAAAACACTTCCTTGCCAAGCTTGATGTGAATTTTCAATAGCTTTGTCCCACTAAGTTGCACTTTAAACAAACCTAGAATAAAAATGGAGATGCTGCTTATCCCTGTGTACACACAGAAGCTCTCAAGTGAAAGGCTATACTGAGTGCATCACTAAATGTGAAGCGCAGAGGACGACAGAATCGCTTGAGTCATTACCAGATGCTAATGCAACACTGGCCTGAGGAAGCCCTGGGTCATTTCAGCTTGGTCCTGTCCCCTGAAATCCACTCACTCAAGACAGTGCACCAAAGAGACAACTTTTTACCATGTTATCACTGACAAGACTGACAGCATTCTCTGTACTTGGCATGTATTAGAACATGCAAATACTAGCAAAACACAAGTTTAACTGTGGGAACCTCAGATTTGGAGAGCAGTGAAAAACCACCATGAAGTCTGCATAGCTTCACATGAGCACTATCGAGGTATTACGCTGCTACTGCTTCCTCAGTGAGAAGCAGCATGAAAAACAGTTAATGTAAACTCAACATTAAAAATTTCACTGACAATTAAGATGACAGATTAAACTGATCTGCATGCAATCCACAAACTGATATGGCATTCACTGATTAATGCAGTAAATTAGATACTAACTCACATGCAACATTATATATCACGAACTTCACTCAGCGATGTATACATGGTGTCAAACATTTTTGATGCTGTGTAAGTTATTAAATTTTCCACAGGCGAAGCTCTTGAGTATCTATTGCAGGTTTAGGATGAGATTATGAATAGAAACTTTCAATTTCTGACCAAAATTACTTCCAGACTTTGTCACTGGAGTACTTGATACTATTATAACTATTCAGATTTCCAGAACTCAAGTAGAAATTGCTTTTCATTGTAGCGGAAAATAGCAACAGAAATCTACCAGCACCAAGTCTGGACCCAAGTTCTTTTTCACAGGCACGCATCTGAAGGCGGAGAGATGCTTCAGACATGTGATTTATTTCTCCAAAAAGGTGCTTTCAAGAAACATCCGTCTCTGAGTTCTGCTGACACTCAGTGCAATTCAGATCTGCTGCTTGAAGAAACTGCAGCAAGAAATGCCACAGAGAGGCCCTCAGATCTCTTTTAAGTAGTTTGCCTAACTACTGCAAACAAGGCAAAGTCTCCCTCTCATGCTTTTCAACGGATGTCACTCTGAGCCAACAGACCCCAAGTACTTTCAACTACACAGTCGCAAATTCACAAGGTGAAGGTATTCCCTTCCTCAAATCCCAGGCAATACGAGGCTCTAGCCTTAGCAACAACACTTCATCTCACAGGTGTCAACACGAATGAGTTAAACTGGACTGTAATGAGATTCTGGAGTTATTCATAGCTGTGGCACAGATAAGTCCCTTTGGTTGCAGGTCGACATCCTTCCCTGGCTGAATTGGCAGAAGAGGTTATTGCCTTCATCTGTTCAGGACCACTTTTCCTCCCAGTCATCTGGTGAAGAAGCATGTGCAAGTACTCTCTTATTTATTTCAGGCAAAGTCAGTCAAGTGAGACCAGAACAACAGTTCTTACCTACTCCAGGATTTTCTGTCAGCCTCTCTCATTTTCAAGTGGCAGCTACTCTCTGGGCTGTGTGAACACATCTACAGGCTGTTGTGACCTGCCTGAAGACTGGAGGAGCAAAGCCACAATACAGTGGTGCTACAAGGCAGGGGAGCAACTCAGTGGCTGTGCTCTAGTCCCTTTTAAAAACTGTCATTCTAATAACGATAATTCTGATACATGATAATATTCTTACTATTCCATGCAAAGCAATTTATGGAAGAGGGAGTATTTCCCTTTCTCTATTTTAAAGAGGATATAGGACATGCTGTGGAACATCAGACTTCTAACTCCCATTACCTCTGCAGCTGTGCTAAAACTTGTGAACACAGCTTGGTCTTTATCTGAGATACTCAGCTCAAGTCTGCTTCTAAAACAAGAAGAATGGAAAAAAGCACCTGTGAGTATGCTCAAGTCCAGAGGAAATTCTGTCTCAATTTAGAACTACACAAGAGGGACCTTCTTTAAATCAAAGATGGAGATAAAAGGGTGTGTTTATGTACAGGAAATCATAGCAGCTTTTTGACAAAACAGTATTTAAAATTATTAAAACACAACGTACATTTAACCCCCCAAAACCCACCTGATACAGTTTTCTGTTCAGAAAAAACAACTGCTTTAAGTTTTCCTGGTAAAGAAGAAACAGTGATTATGCCAACATAATGGAATGGCAATTCCCTGACGTGACTCTTAATGGCATATCATGCTTAAGAAGTCTTCTCAGTTGAAATTTAGGCTAGAACTCAATGATGTCCAGGAACTGGATTTGAAATTACTAACTCCTGAACGTAACCAGATAGCCTTGCAGAAGTAGGATTAACTAAGGTTCAAGACAAATGCTGCATATAATATAGATCTTAACCTCATTTAGAAGCAATGTTGTTTAAGGCTTTATTAAAGGATTGAGTTACCGCTTCTGCTTAAATAGAAGTGACAGAGTCATTCAGAAGGGTAATAAACAAGATAATGCAAGAGAGGGAATTGCACCTCCTGCTAAGGAAGTAACTGAGAAAAATAATGCAGATCTTCTATTACCACTGCTTGGAAAGCAGCATGGGATTCAGTGTCTAAATGCAACTCAATTTAAGCAGATTTTTCAAAAAGCCTTCATTGAGGTCTCCCATAAAGGAATGTGGTCAACAATAACAACAACAAAATCAAAGCTTTTACATAAAAGTGATTTTGTGAGGATGCAGAGAAGCAGTATGATCTACTTGGCTCCATTAGAAGGCTCTTGGTTGTAGCTCTGCTTCTACCAACAACCACTTTACTTTTGACAAACCACTCCTGTATCTGAATGTTCTGTGTGAGAGAACTAGGGTTTTTTCTCCAGAAATATATCTTCTTTTCTAGACCCACTCGTAATATATCTACAGAGGGTAAAAACTTTAGGCTAATTTCTGGTATATAATGTATACAGGTTTCCAAGAGCCAGCAGGTGGTTTTAGTTTTAGTGCAGAGAGGCTTCTAGGTTTGACTGGAAGCATCCTGCCCAAGCTGCAGGAACGAAGCTTGTTTCGATAATGCTGGTATTGTAAATTAATCTTGCACTCAACAGCCAGTTAATTTTTTTTTTCCAGGGTTTATCCCAACAGACTGAATAAACTCCTGCAAAATAATTACTATAAAATGATTTATCTAGCATGCTAACCAGTGAGCATGGAGGATGTTCAATAGAGAACCCGTCTGTTAAAGCTTCCTTGCCTGACACTATTCATTTGAAAGTGAGGAATTGCTGAGCAGACTTTACTGAATACAGATATTAAAGCACCCACTGGCTTTAAAAGGATAGTTCCATTAGAAATTCCAGTCTACAATTCTTCAAGCAAAGCATTGTCCTCGTTCTGACACTCTGATGATGCTATGATGTTAAAGGTGGAATTAATTGCTCTCTGAAGTGCCTCTTTTTCTCTCTGTTGACTAGAAAGGGACCTCAGAGACTAGCTTTGACATGATGCCTAACTTTCAGATAGCTGAAGTCATGAGAGATGAATACCACCTTGTCTAACTTCATACAACAAAGCCACATGAATGTCTGAACTAAATCTTGCCTAGGGAGATTGAATCCCGTGATGTCGTGAATTAGATGACTGGCTTATTATACAGATTTTATTCCCTGACAGTTCAGTTGAGGTCTAGACTGAGAATTGTGCTGAACTGCTTGGGAATTAGCTTTGCAAGTTGGAGTTTGTCTCCTATCCACTTAAAGTGTTTTCTGGCCTTTGCTCAAACGCTAAGAAAAGCAATCAGCATCATCAGAATATAGATGTGTCAAAAAAAGAAGTCTCCTATACACTACTAAGACAAAGAAATAAGGAGAAAGGCTTTGTAAACTGGAAAAGAAATTGTCTTCATTTCATCTAATGCCTTTCCTAAGCGCTCTTTATGATCACTTGGCACTTAGCGAAACCCATGCCAGTACAGCAAGACTCCTTAGGCAAACACAGCAGCTCTGCCCTGACCAAGCTCTCTGCCTGAGTAACTTTTAAAATGAGTGCAATTTCCTGAAGAGGGGTCCCCAGAGAGAGCACTCACCTATACCAAGATGGTCTCAGCTTTGGCAATGCCCAGCATTAACTAAAAACTCAAAGCTGACAGCAAGCCTATGCTTTCCTGTTTAATCAGTCAAATCCCTCAACTTAGGCTTGTCACACATGCACCAGTAACCCACTGGTTATTGCTGCTGCCACAAACGGCCTCATTCTGTTCACTCACTACTTCTCTCTTGTTTCTAGGATTGATGAAAGGGCTCCTTAAAATTGTTCTCATTTCCTCCCAACCAATTCCACCCCACATGTCAGCTGATCTAATGCTCACTCACTATGGCCCAGCCAAAGGGCTTTGCTCATCTTAATTCATCTGTTGCTCCTTGCCTTGTGGTAAGGAATTCACTATCTAATTTCTTTCTCCTCTGCCTGTACTAGTGCACAGCACAGACCAGACTCCTCTGTGAGGACTGCTCTGAGATGGTATACCAATATTAGCAAGTGAAGCAGTAATAAACTCTGTAGTATTTACAGAACAGTGTCACTGTGGGCTTGCAGGACAGGAGGAGTTATTTTGCTTGACTAACTTCCATTTGGTGGCATCCTGCCTGGTCATGACACTTCAGTTTCATTTCAGCAATTACCTTAATTGTCCATGAAAGAAATGCACTGTTTACTTGAAAAGTCAAAAAAAAAATAATATGAACCAGAAAATGCTCTAACTGCTATTATTATACTTGAGAAAGGTATTACAGACACTGCTGATGTCTGGAACTGCTAGGAACAGAAGCAGCAAATAGAAGCCCATTTATTATCATTTAAGGGGAGCCACATGAAGTCACTAATTAGCCTGCATCCCACAAATCAACAATTCAAATGAAGCCTATTTGCTACAATCTAAACTTACAATGGAGTAATAATTGCCCTAAAGGTTTCATGATGAGATTAGATAGGGAGGAATGTTTTACGACTAAAGGGCTTTCCCTTTAGGGAATAGGCTTGTCCAAATGAGAGAAATTGCCTGATTTCACTTGGGAGCAGAGGAAGTTGGAGATCCTCCAAAAATGAAATCAGAACACCACCACCATAAGCAAGGAAGATCACTGCAAAGCACTCTGTGCAGAGATGACCAGGTCAAACATCTCCTGGAGTAGAACTTTTTTCCCAACACAACAATAAGAAAGCTTATTTTAATTTCTCATTTTTCTTAATCAGTTTTAAGTTATATTTTTAGAAAATATATTTTGTACAAAGCGTAGTTTGCACAAAGTGTACTTTGCAATCCAATTTTAAAAAAAAATAAAAAAAAAAATCAATGTACCTTTATAGTAGCATGTATCATGCAAACACTAAGCATCAGCTCCAGCCTCCTTTACCTACAATGAAAGAACAGCTCTAACTTAAACCGAACTCTTCTCTTGGCTCTGAAGAGCCCAGCAATGACATAAAGTGAAATCCAAATCAGTGATTTGTCTTGTTTGGCTCCTTTTTCTAAAGCTTTGATAAATATACAGGGGCAGATCTTCAGCTGATACAAGTAGTTGAAGCTCCAACAATTAATGGGATAACGTGCAATGTGCTTTACAACTTTTACTAGCAGAAGCTCCACTCAAGTAACTTCAGTGTTACTCACTTCCTCTACTTCGGGAAATAGCTTGCATGCAGTAAATACTTCCACTACTTTGCTGTCCAAGCCACTCAGCAATTGTTTTAGACAGGTGAGTCACTCTACTGCTGTTTTGTTACTGATGTGTACAATAAAAGTGCCTGATGAGTTAATACCATTGCCCAAACTTTACACATAGTGTTTATGATCTTGGACTGATTGCCTTTTTTTGTTATGGTTTCATTAACATATGTTCATAACCACATGTACATACACTGCTATGCCATGAGATGCTTATACAGTCAACATTGACTTTCTATAGTCTGATAATATTACAGAAAACCTGAGATTTCATCCTTTTCATATCAACAGGTTTTTTGTTACTGTGTAACATGATGCTGGTTTTATGCAGTTGTTGCTTACAGCTCTAAATGACATCTTAAAAATCCAGTACATAAATTAGTCTTAAGTGCATGGAATATTCACTGCTGTAGTCTCCACAGAATCATTTACTCTAGATTGTGGCTCACGCAAATCAATCAAAACATCTTAGATTCCAGGATGCCACAACCCATCATCTCACAGAAACAGACAGATTGCCTCTGAACCCTCAAAGTTTTTACATATCAAAATAATTGCTTTGTTTATCTCTATTTACATCAAATGAGAAATCCAGCACTGATGCTATTTTTGGACCATGATAAATCTCTCTGTGAGAGTTGACTGAATTATATTTCCTTGTAGATCTGAAAAATATTTTCAAACCTCTTATTTTGCTTACAAATCTGCTGATGCTCCATCAATCATGTCCCATGAACAACACATTTCAATCTGGGACTGGACCCAGAATCCAGCTGACTCATTTAAGTGCCTGCAATCTCCCAGTGGTACAAAACTTCAGCACTTCAGCTGGCAATCATTTAAAGAACTGGGGGGAAAAGGTATTCTTAAAATGTCTTTCATGTAATAAAACCTGACTGTAATTTAATATCTTGTCATCCGTGTGTGACTTCGGGATCAATATGCGTTACTAGCAGGGCTTTCAAAGGCTCAATTCATAAAAGCACTGTATGGCTCATTTATGGAGGTACTCTGTAAAACTGCCTCCGAGGAAGCATGGTGCAGTCTGCCCTTTCTCATCCTCACATCCTCAGTGCAATTCCGTAATGACGGCATTTTTGAAAACTCCTGGGGGACTAAGGAGCATGGTACCCATTAATTTGTGCTCCTAAGTCCCTTGGCAGCTTTACAAAGTTCCTCTCTTTCCCCATGTTTCTCATGACTTCAAAGTATAAGTATCTCCACATACAGGTTTAATGATCCTGACTGAAGATTCTGATGTGCAGCTACTGGTTGTGAGTTTCCAAATACAGCATAAAAGCAGCCTCATTTGTTGAAAGGGCATGCACTCCTTCTCAAAAAACTTTGGTCCCCTGTTACAGGTTCTTAAATTTTTCAGGGAAAAATCAGTGCATCGGGTTTATGGTATTTTTATTTATGTATTATGGATATGATTTGGAATTACAAGGTCGAGGCTTTTTGGTTTCTGTTGTTCTATTGCAGAGCATCTACTTCACTGTGTCCATCACTGCTGGCCTCATGTACCACACCTCTCCATAGTAGACACAGTGCAGAATTATTACACAATGCCTGGGGTTTGCTGCAGTGATTGGTTTGCTAAACAAAGCTGCAGGAGGCCATGCACAAACAGAACAGCGTGACAAAGCAAGCAGAGCTCCCTGAGGCAGAAAGAGTAAAGTCTGCCACAAGTAAAGTGAAGAGCTGGACTGGGTCTTACAGCAAGACTGGGGCAGATGTGCAATGAGACCTCTAGACACAGAGAACAAGCTGAACTTGGATACTGCACAAGATAAGCCCTGAGGTGTAGAAGTGTCCTGAGCCAAAATCTAAAGAACTTTACCACTACTGTGGTAAAGAAAGAGGAGTTCTACCTGTCCTCAATCTTGTATGCGTTGCACCACTGAAGAGCAGTGGTACCTCAGAATCCAGTGTTGGTATGTATGACACTTTTGAAGGCTTTAAAAAAACCAAGGTTCTTGCTTCTGACATGATTTCTCCTTCTACAACCTGGAAGCACACACAGGAAAATTTTCTTTCCTCCTTGTCCCATCATTTTGTTCTTGTTCTTCAAAACAACAATAAACTACCTTGCTCATCAATGCCCCTCAGGCTCTGCTGGGTAGTGCCAAAAAAAGGGACTAGATTCCACCTGAACATCCCATGTATTTACCTTTGCATTTGATAAGTTTAGATGTTAATTATCAATCCTTCTGCATTTCACTCAGTTTTCACAATTCACTGAATTGCACTCAGTCCTACTTGGTGTCTTTGCCAGTTCAACAGATTATCCCTCTAGATAGTTCAGTCTTGGTGGCTGAGTGGCTATCTGATTTAAGTTCGACTGCTCTAGTTAATTAATTGGATTCTAAATGTTTATTCCAATCCTTTTTCAACTGGTCAAGCACTTTAATAATTTTCACTATCTTGTCCAATTATTCCTGTCTGATATCCTGTCATTTGTTTCCAGTGTTACTGGTTTATCACCATCTCTCCTTTCTTCATCTCTCCCTCTCTCATTTATCCCTTTGCTCGTGCAGTCTGATTCCTACCCTTTTTGCTTGATCATCTCCCTCTTCTGTTCTGACTTTCCAAGCTTCCCCGCTGCCTCTCACCTCTTCTCAAAGACCACTGTCATTCTTCACAAACATGAATCAAGTTGCACAGTGAGGTCTTAACATCTTCAAACATCAGTTCTGTTTAAATCAAAAACCTTTCCTACAGTTAACATGGACCTTCATGGATCTATATAAAACAAAACTCAAAGCAAAATCAAGGTTTTGCACACCCTTTGTTACAGGCCAGCAGTCTTTTGAAATGTAGGGGTTTATTACAGTAAGAAAAAGGGAGAGATAAGACTGTCATCTACTTACACAATGGAATCAGCTTGCATAAATCTTTGAATCTGGAGTAATACTGGTTTAAAATCACTGGGTCATTCGTAAATCATCATTGTCCTCCCCATTTCTCAAGTGGTAATAGTGAATGCTATGATTGTTTCAATAAATCCAAGCAGTTAAAACATCACAAGAACTAAGTGGCAGCAATTAATAGTAATAAAAATAAGTTCAATTTGGGGAAAGCAGATTACAGAGTTCATTTTCTTTCACTGAATCAATGGTTCCCCTGTTGAAATAAGCCTTAATTAAGGGAGAAGGTCAGGATAAAAATCATATAAAACATTAAAAAGATAATGTATGGGCCAATTCTTCAAGGTGTTAAAAAGTACTTAAGACCCACAACTGCCAGCATTTGCAGGGGAACTGAGGGATTTCCAGTGTCTCAACAGTTTCCAGTACCTCCTTTCAGCAGACCCGTCCCTTTTGGTTATTAAAGCTTTGGATTTTCAAGGCTGAGATTTCTTAATGCTGTTTCTTAACCCAAATCATCTAACCTTTTTTTAAATTAGACAAACCTGCCCACTCTGGTAAGATTGTTTAAGAAACACCCACACTGGGTCCTGCTGTGGCAGATTCCATCCAGCCTTTCCACCTTCTGTATGAAGTCATCAAAGACCAGTTTATAAGCATTATTCCACCATCTAAAAGATTTCTCTGTAACTCCCCTCCTCATATCTTAAAACCCCCACATACATCATCAGTTGATTACTAAATAAAACAACAGAATCTAGGTCCCACTCACCAACATACATGATAGACCTATGAAAACCAAGTGCTCTAGATATTTGGGTTTGTTTTCCCCCTGCCTTTAGTGAGTACACTAATGTTCTAAATAGATTATTTAACATAACCATCACTATCTAAATTTGGCTCCACAAGAAGTAGGTGCTCACAGTCAGCAACAGAAGTGCATAATCACTAATTCATTACTGTAAGAAGCTACTCTACCACTAATTGAGTTACTGTGCCTTTTCTAGAAGCAATATTAAGACTAAATTTGCTTAATTTTTTATTCCTAGCGTTACTATAACTTAATTTGAAAAAGATGAAATGAAAAATGAAAACAAAGATAAGCCCCATAACAAGCGCATTAAATTTATTCTACTTAAATGGGCACAAACCACAAGTGAACTAATTTTCACTTTGGAATTATCTTAAAATGATTTAGCTTCCCTACAGCCACCACACTCATCTGTAAAGCAGCTTTTTTTTTCCAACACAAGATACCTAGAGAATTAAAACACTACCAGTTAGGGATGGTTTTTTGGCACACAACCTGAAATTAGAGTAATCAGTCATACCTCATGGAGGAGCAGAGGTGAATGGGGAGGAAAGTGGTTGACAAAGAATTTGGAGGCAAATATTCTTAAGAGAGTAAGGCTTTTCCAAATGCCTACTTAGTGAAATTAACTCCACAGCAAAACCAGCTCAGTGGAACTGAATAAACAGCACAGGCCACTCCAAGGAAAATGCAGCCAATCTGCCTAATTTATATATTTATTTTCTTCAAATGAAGGATACTCAGGATTTAATTCAAATATACTGAATAACACCCACTGACTTCAATTAACTCTGGATCTATCCTCTGGCTTAATAAGCTCTTTAACCATGGCAGTAATGTCAAAGGAAATTTTCTGACTTCCTATACACAGAATTGACCTGGATAGGCCAGGTAAGTATCATGATAAATGTTGGTCCTAAACCTCAAATAGAGACAACTACTGCTGAAATTTAAGACTAATTTTTTTTTGTTAATCCTGTCCATTTTTCAGTTTTAGAACAAAGCACAATACTGTTGTGTTCACCTGCTCCCCTGAATTTCTGGGCAGTGATGGATCTCCAGACCATGTAAGATGACATTGCTGGTTCCACTGAAGGGATATATCTTCTCTCCAATATCCCATAATTACAACTACGCAAATAATGAATAATTAAAAAATATCGCCACCATTAAGTTAGTTGCTTCATAAATCTTCTGGAAGCATCTTGCAGTTTTACACAAGTGAAACTTACTTAAAATTTACACAAAATTCTTTATGAATTAATAATTATTAACATCTAAATTAGCTTTGTGTCATGTGGGACTTCAAATAGAAACCTGTGAGAACCATCACTAGAACAACCTCCCCAGGGACGTGGCAGAGTCCCCATCACTGGAGGTTTTCAAGATGCAGAGGGTCAGGGTGCCAGATAATCTCACTTAGGCTCCCTATCCCACAAAAGGCTGGAGCAGACCATCCGAGCTCCCTTCCAGCCTGGGCTCTTCTATGTTTCTGTCGAATACACTGGCATTACTTCTGCTCTCGGTACCAAAGATGTTAACTTTTCCAGGCAATTTTCCACTAGGAAGCATGAGGAATTCATTTTGAAAAGGGTCTCACTGGTATTTTGTTAAGTTCAGCTAACCACAACATCCTGTCAGCAAATTAATTTATAAGATAAACTACGGCAAGTGAGCCTATGTGGGAAAACTGAAATGATATATATTTGGGTTTTGTCTGAATACACAAAAACATGATTTCAGTAATGATTCACATACGTAAGTAATCCTGTTTGGAGAAAGCCCTTATTGATTTCCTGCAGTTGATTCATAAATCTGTTGCTAGATGTTTTATCAAATGGAATCATGAAAAACTTTACCTGACAGTTGCTCATATTTCTTCATATATGTTGCAAGTCCATATTCTTACTCTCCCCTCACTATCTTTTTCCAGTAAAATCACCTTCAAGTCTTCAAAATTTTTCCTTTCTTGAGAAGTCCTCTGCTTTGGATCAAGGATTTTGCTTTTAGTACAACCTTAACTTCAACTTCCAGGAATCTGCATATGTATAACCAGGAGATCATTACAGAACTAACTACTTACCAGCTCTAAAGGCTGTTTCTAAGTACTTTCAGTAGCTACTAAAAAACACTGTTGCTGAGTAGACAGAATCATTAACTTAACACTACGCCTTTTCTTCCTCTCCAAAATAAATATGTTTTTTATGTTGCTTACTGAGGTTGAAAACTTGAAAGCTAAGTGCTTCCTCTTGGACAGGCTGAATGTCTGAAATAACTGCTTTTAGCAGCCTCAGAGCATCATTAAACCTTTAACATGTTTCAGAAGCATTTGATCTCCATGCCCCTTACTTTGAAAGTTACTTCAAACTGGTAAATCAAACACTGCTAAGTTAAACAATGTCTTGTCATTTATTTGTGCTTACTACTAAGTACTTTAATTAAGACTTTTGGAAATAAGTTAGCAAATTAATTCATTTACGACTGCAGTAAAAAATCAGTAGGAAACCCATTAAATATCATTAATAAGTCAATACATTACTTAGGAAATGAACTCTATTTTTATTACTAGAAATTACCTTCAAGTATAAAATGCCACTGTACTAATTACTTCACTTGCAGAAGGAACAAATTCTTAACTTGCATTGTTAAATTAATATATTACTTCTCTGCAATTATTATTTTTTTTATTCCTTCTTGCTTTGGATACTGCACTTATTTAATAGGAAGTTGTAAGGAAGAAAATTAGGTAATCAATAGTTTAGGTTTTACACACTGACAAACACAATCTGTTTCACATTTAAGACAGTAATTGAAAGTCAATTGGCTGTAGGATGCTGGGTAATTCTACCTGTTAACTATCCTGATCCAAAACCTACAGAGTTCCAAGCAGCCTTTCTATTGACTGTAGGGGCTTTCTGATCAGAATCTAATCCTAGGGCTTAGGAAAACTTTCTGTAATAAAACCAAAAGCACTTACAAGTGTCAAGGCCTAACAAGCCCTTAAAGTATTACAGCCAGAGGACAGACTGCATGACAAGAACGGTGCTGATGAACTACAGCAATGATAAAGATGCACCAAATACAGTTTGGGCCTATCCTGAGCATAAAAGAAACCAAAAAAAACACCCCCTCACCACCCCTCAAAAAAGAACCCCAAACAAAAAACCCCAACCCACAAAACCTACCAAAACCAAAGGAAAACTCTCAATCTGTAAGAGCTTTCCTTTTTTCTATCAAGCAGGATTATATGATGGGAATTGGGAAATGAGAAGATATCCAAACGACAGATCACTTTGATTTTCTAATCTGCTGCACAACTGAATGAAGAAAGGGAAATATGGAGCACAATTAAGACATTGAAATGAGTTACGTTTCTACTCAACAAGTTTCAGTTAGATGGGATATGAATCTAGAATTTTTAGATTTAGAATTTGGAATTTTATCAGTATGTGATTTTTTTTTTCCAGTTCAAGTGCAATACAAATCTCACCTTTTCCAGGATTAAAGAACTCAAAAAAAATGGATTTTCCAATGCTCAAAAGCAAATCCCAACCTCAAACTTCTCCCTTCTTCAAGCCCCTGTTGGCATTCAATTTAGATCCAAACCTGTACCCACCTATGGAAATGGCAGCCTGTCTTCCTGTCTGGGAGCCTTATTTTTAAATTGTGTCTATGGTCTTCAAAAGCCTTAGAAAAATGAGGCTGAAGGCTTGTTACTGCTTCTCAGATGTTTCTTTCCCTAGTTCACCCATGCTGTAGGTGTTTTAATGTCATTAAGGTATCAAAATAGCTAAGCTGCCCAAAGGCTTCTAATAGCTGCAGAAAAACTTGATTTAAATTAATCTTATCTTATTGCTTTCCCTATTTCCTCTAAGCCTAAAGTGATGCCCTTGGCTGCTCATCACCACCTTCGTTCTTGTAAAATGACACAGCACCACATCTTCAGCCGTGTGTAAAATGCTCAGTGGTATCAACCCACTGAAAAAAGAACAAGTGGTTTTATTCCCTGGTGGTGTTACTCATATGCTGTGTCCTGTGAGCAGGGGAGTAGCCAATTGTTACAAATCTGTAGACAAAATGGGAGATTTGTTCCTTCTTTTGCTCACAATGTGTCTTAATAGCCTCAGCAACTGACATCTGTCATCTGCAGAGCGGTGCCCAGTATTGGTATGAGCTCGCTCAGCCAACATTATCCTTTCACTCAGCTGTCCATCACTTATGGCTCTCCTTCAAATGCTCCCAAGAGAAGAATTCCTGCACCTTCATGGGAGCTGAATATCTCCCACAGTCTGCCATAAAATTTGTTGCAATGAATTCCCAAAGCACTGTGGATTTGAATGACTTCTGTCTCATTCACTTTTTTGTTCCAAGGAACTGAAATACTTTCTTGTCAGCCTTAGGGAGCTACCAAGATGTGTTCTGTACATCAGCAACAGGACAGGTTTATCCTGTCTGACATGTCTTGTGCTTTCAACACAATGTCAGGCTATTCCTTGTTGGAGCTTAGGGATCATCTTTATGTGTGGACAGTGCAATGAACTCCTTAATACAACAGACCTTTGTGGAGAGTAACATAACTAACTAAAATAACACATATTCTCCAGCATATTTCCCTGTCCTACACAGATTGAAAAGAAGGATACGCATCTCAGCTCAGCAGAACTCCGAATAAATAAAATGGTCAAAATGTGTTAAGTGCTGTAAGTAATAATATTCTTCACTGACACTCCACCTAAAGATTTCTGTATGATTCACAAGCTCCATAAAGCTGGCAAAACTAAAATGCAGCTGCTTGTGGCATGAAGCACTAAATTTACATACTTGAATTGATAATGGAGCTTGTATTTAAAGAAGTAACCCCCATTAAGGTTGCCCATTATCAAAATTCCATGCACTACATTGAGCTATTAGGGGTTACTCAGCAAGAACTGCTTTGGAACATGGCCAAAGAAAGGTTTATTAGAATCATGTTTTCTACCGTTGTTTAAAAACACAAACCTGACGTTTGTTATCGGGATGGTCAAAAGCCATCACAATCAAACAACTGATTTGACAAGAAGGTTTAGTTCTGAGAAGATTCTCTAACAACCAGGAATCATGCTCCTCTCCAAAACGGCATCAAAAGACTACGAGCTAGAAGCAGTAAAATACTCTACGTTACCTGTACTGCAGTTCTTCATCGCAAAGGAATCTATAGCCGCTATGCTCTTGTTCCCATGAGCAACATACTCCAGTGAGATCCGAAATGGTTTCTCTAGATGTCCAACTCTTCTTTGAAGCAGCACCCATCTGGTCTCACCATATAGTGAGAGGAAAGAACAAAGAAGAGTGGTAAGAAAGGCTACTTTACAAGGACCACATCCCCCCGAGTAGCAGCTTCATATAGGACTAGTCATAGTGTGCCTCCTACCCCAGCCCTCGCTCCTTTCATGGTGTTCCATGGTCAGGGCCTTTCCCTCCCTGTGATTTTGCAATAGTAAGCTTCTAAGCACCAAGATTTCCACCCAGCTAAGGAGTGGAAAACCTGGCTAAATAGTAGCTTAGTGCTCTCTTCTGTCACACTTCTGTGCTCCCAGATTTCTCACAGACGCCTGCCTGCTGTTTAAAAGAAGTCTAACTTTCTTTGCAAAGCAAGCTGTGGAACCTGCTCTGTACATGCATACCCTCTCTAAATATCACTCCTCCTGCTTCTCATCGGCAAGTCTCTTAATCACTCAGGCAATAAGCCAGTCTCCAGGGCTTGCACAATAGCTGTAATTCCCAGCACTATGTGGCTAGTTGAGGTAACATGCTTTGCTTCTTACACAGCTGGCTGGAACGTCCACACGTGCATAAAGCACTAGAACTAAAACATGGCATTTCTCCTCTTCACACTTCCTCCTCTTCTCCCCCGCAGTTCCCAAACAAAAAGTCCTACCAAGTTAATCAAGGAACTAAGGAACTGGATTAGGATTAGCAACCCGGAAGACTAACATCAACACTCCAAGAATGTTTCAACTTAGTCTGCTTGCTGCCAAGAGTAAGCGAGAACAAAAAGTCTGTATGAGCTTAATTTACTCTGAGACACTAGAAGACATCAAGGCCTGGCTGCCTTGAATGTCCACCTTCTCCCCTCTGATCAGCTAAGTACACTGTTCCACCTGAAACACCCTGACAAGCAGCACAAGAACTTCTTCTATACCCTCAGCTCTTGCACATCACCCTTTAACTTTCAAACATTCTGTATCCAGTAAGACATAGCTAAAGGCAGACAGTAAAATGTAAGTATATGTTTTTTCCCCAAGACCATAGAATCATAGAATAGTTGATCTGCAAGGAAAAACTTTAAGGAATACTTGAATGATAACATATTCTGGCCCATTTAACCTTTCCTCCTTGGACACAGCCTGCCAGTAAAACCCCTCGTTGACACCATTTGTGAAGGGCTGCTTGCCCTATACTTCAACAGTGATAAAGAGCCCAGCACCCATTTCACTGCGGTTTACTCAGTACCTGCTCACCAACCATGAACATAACCATGTACCATACCATATCCGGTCAGCTGGAGCCGAACAACACAACAGGGATCCAATAAAGCCTGTTAGGAAATGCTCTTTATTACACATCTAACCGCAATTTTCAAACGATGAGAACAAAAAACTTATTTTGTTTCCTTAAGCTGCTTTCAAACACCAATATTAAGCATTTTTGAGCAAGATCGGAAGTATTTCCAGTTGACATAATGGGTCAAGGCAAAACATTTTTCATTGCTTTTACAAAGGTATTTCCTCATCAAGTACCCCCATCACCCCACGCTCTATGAGTCTGTGCTTATACATGAGCTGTGCACAAGACCACGTTTTTCTTGCGGAAGGGAACCCACTGGAATAGGTGTTCTGAACAAAAGAAACCACACAGTTCATCTGGCATCCATAGTAAGAACCTCTTTCTCCAGAAGTACGTGTAAATCTGGATTGTTAGCAGGTTAAGATACACTTCTGAAAGGAGATACAACAACATATGTACATGGCATTTGCACCAACCAACCATCGCTTGTGTGTGCTCCAAGAATGGATCAATCCCAAATCGCAGACCCTATACTGCTACCTGCTAGAAGACTTCTCTTTGCTCCATGTTTATCTCATCAGCAACACAACAGTGTCATTATACTCTGCTGAACTGGACAAAATTCCCAGCAGGCAAGAAAGCTGCCAACAGGTATGTTAAGGACCTGCAGCAAAGTCCTCAACAGGAGCTGTACAAAGACCCTGACAACAGCTAACACAGTTCAATCTGCAACTCAAAAGCAAACACTGCTTTTTAATGATTTACTAGGCTTCTTTCTCCCTCCTTGTCCAGCAAGAAAAGTGAAACTAGACTGCTAAGTTCCATTTTTTATTTACCACTGCTTTTTATTCCTACATCTCATCTTCTGACTTCTGTGCTCAAGGTTCCTGCTTAAGAAGAGGATGTTGGCATCCCCACTCCCTTTCTGTCCCACTCCCCCTAATAGATAAATCTGTTGTTACTGGAATGAAATTAAGTAAAGCATTGAGAGTACTTTAGATGCCTAGCTTCTGAGTGTGTTATTTCTTTTCATTTCAGCTCAAGTCAGGCATATTACAGGCATTAGAGGATTTGAATTTCCCTAAAAATCCACCCCAGATTTAAGTTTGATTATGAAATACAGAAGCATCTGTATGTCATGAAAATCATTCTCCTCAGCTTCAGAAGACTGATGGATTTTAATTCCAAGTACGCTGTGGCTCTCAACAATGATTTCCATTTCTGTGCTACTGCTAACCCTCTGGATAAATGCGCCAGGAGTTTTAGGAATTGCTTTTCTGAGTTACTGGTGCAATAACTTTAGTTTGAAATTCTCAGGCCCCTCATAGTTTACTACAGAAACTTTATTAACTCCCAGAGTGGTTGCCAGGCAGGTATTTTATATCACCACAATGCATGATTGGAAAAGGCAGACTCACTCAAGTCCAGATTCATTACAAAATATACTCACATTTTGTGGTACAAATTTCTACAATAGGCTGTCTGGGAGTCAAAGATTCATGTGAAAAGAAATCCCAAGTATCAGCCTCTTTCTTCAGAGAGACAAAAATAAATAAGCTAAAGATTATGCTAACTGGTGGATTTATCAGGGACATTAATAACAGCCACTGGGTAGTAGAGACCCACAAGCAAATCTGGATGGGAGTCAATCCTGCTGTCATTCTGTGGCAAAACAGGGACTCTGATCTCCAGACCTTTCCATACAACACCCTGTATTTAACAGACCCATACTCGTTTCCTGTACTACAGGCTACCTGGCAGCAGCAAGATTTACTTCAGCATAACAGATACGCATTAGATGTTAAGTAGTAGTAGCTTTATTAAATTTGTATTAGAGGCCTACATGTTACAAATCTAATTTTAGAAAGCGTTTTAGCAATTACTTCAGTCTTTTTTTATCTTTTGAGATAGATAGGGAAACATTACATGTGGAACCTCTTAATCAAATCATACTTAACCAACCCGATAGCTTTCTATGCTGAGATGGTCGGCTTGGTTAATGAGGGGAGCAGTGGTTGTCGCTTATCTTGACTTTAGCAAGGTTTTCAATGCTGTCTCCCATCCCATCCTCAGTGACAAAATGATGGAAGTACAGATTATGGAAGTGGACAGTGAGGTGTACCGAAAACTGGCTGAACTGCCAGGCTTAGAAGGTTATCATCAGTGGTATGAAGTCCAGCTGGAGGCCAGTCACTGGTGGTATACCTCTGGCAATCACTAGTGGTAGATCTCTGAGCCAACAGTGGGGCCAACAATGTCTTCCGTCTTCATTAATGACCTGGATAACAGGACAGGCTGCACCATCAGCAAGCTTCCAGCCAGACTGGGAGGAGTGTTTGATACACAGGATGGTTGGGCTGCCACTGAGAGGGGCCTTGACAAGCTGGAAATCTGTGCCAACAGGAACCTCATGAAGTTCAATAAAGGGAAATGCAAAGTGCAGCTTCTGGGGAGGAACAATCCCATGCACCAGCACAGCCTAGAAAGTGCCTTTGCAAGACTTGTGGGTCCTGGTGGACAAAATGCTGAACATGACCTGCAATGTGTCCTCAGTGACAAGGAAGGACAATAGCTTCCTGAGCTGCACTGGGGTGATTCTTCCCCTCCATTCAGCACTGGGGAGACACATCTGGCATGCTTGGAGATGTTCAAAACCTGATATGGCTTTGGGTAACCTGTTCTAGCTCACCCTGCACTGAGCAGGGAAGTTGGCCTAGTCAATCTCAGAGGCTCCTTCTAACCTCGATCATTCTGCAACTCTGTGAAACATGGGTCCCAAAAGCAAATTACAGCAGATAACAGATTGCTCCTGTTATCCTCTGCATAACCTCCAAGCACTCTACAGAGTGATGAATCAGCCTGGTAAGCTGACAACTGCAAGGGCAAAGGCACCGGTTACTGCACACATAGCTATCATCTTGACACAGCCTTCAACAGCAAAACCTTTTTTTACCACAACACTAGCTATAATGACCATGATAATCACTCTAGATACCACCTCGAGCAACAAAAAAGATCACAGTTTAACATTTTAATTGAATCCTTCATGTTGTACAGCCATACACTATATTGCATTGTTTAGGCACTGCTCAGTGTCTTGATACAGCAAGCCAGATCCACCCAACAGGACCTTCACTGAAGTTACAGTAAAAAAGAAGTTGGCTCAGATATCTTTAATTTGCAATATACAGAGATTTGGACAGAAGCTAGTAACATCCTGGTCTTCAGTGACAGAGTAGCTCAAAATCCTAGATTCAAATACTTACAAGCTTTAGAAAAGTCCAGACCTGGGTATATCATCCGGAGAGAGTTTATTGCTTAAAAATAAAGCCTGGGCAACATCCAGTGTTTCTCTTACAAGGCTGTATCGCTGTTCTCCAAAACACAAAATGCTTCTGATAGACCTGAGCACAGTGTAAGTGTTTTCTCCACCTTGGACCTCCCACAGCCCTGCAAGGGTTATGTGTTAGCTCCTGAACAAACCAAAGTACTTCTCTGTAACTTAACCTTTCTTAAAGCCTCCCATCCATGACTCAGTTTGCCAGGTACCAGGTTTTGCTCCCAGGCTTCTATTTCACATATAGTTACACAGTTTCAGAAGCCATAACCCATTTTTCATAGAAACTTAATTTCCCAGAGATATCTATAGTTCAGACACTCCTCGGTTGTTCCTGCACTGTGTAGCTCCAGGAGGAACACATTCCTGATTAATTCTAATCAATACACTAATGCTTTAGATGCCATTTTGCATGCTCCTCTGGGTAATGCCAGCACTAATTAACTGCTAGAACTAGCAAGTAAAATCTCAACCCAGAACACTTGCACCCTGCATTTCTCTGTCTTCATGGATAAGTGATTTTTGAATCCAATTAACACACACATACTCACTGGGTGCTCTTTCATCCTGCTAAAGAGAGGTTTCAAAGTGTTCAAATCCAGCTAGGTTTGAGACTTAACATCCCACGTACAGCACTCATCTTTGTGACATCCATCTACATCTGGAATGTAGAAATAATTTCCTTGCTGTCAGCCATCCTGATCACCTGTGTTGCCACCTGTATCTTCAGTGCAGTGCACTGTCAGTTTGCGTCATCCCCTAAGCGAGAGTTAAGTTTCACCCAGAACATTATCCCAGGCTGGCTCAGATCAAGTCACTGCTTTCTCACATTTAGAGGCCACATTTGAAAGCAAAAGGTTTTGACTTATGAGAAGAGTATGGAAACAATTATTAAAAACCAAAGAAGCAAACCTTAAATGCTGTTGCCTTAGATACAGTAAATGAGGCCAAAATGCACTTGAGCTGTGGTGTGGGAAATGAAGAGCTGCATGGCCCCTCCTGGGTTACAATTCAGCTTGTACGCTCCCAGAAGCTATTAACAGGAGGCTGAGGGAAGAAAAGAACCTCAAACTATCTCCTCTCCTTAAGAAAAAAGCTCTCCAAATACAAGCTGCATTTTGGTCTCCCATCTCCACCTGCCACAGAAAAAAAAAACCCTGTGGAATTTAACAAACTTCTCATACCTAACTTGAGTTACAGTGAGATTTTATTTCTCCAGGTCCAGGCTCCCTCTCTTCTAAAACACTCCTATTGTTACCAAAACTTATCATGGTATGCCTGGGAGGAAAGCACAATCTATCTTGACAAGAACTTAGTTTCTCTCTTTGGTAAAAGATTCAGCAATCTTGGGGAATTACAAACTTAAATAGCAATAACAGCAGCTGCATCAGAGTATTTCACATCAAAATCCACCTGCGACACAATAAGGGAAGGGAAAAAATTAGAAGCTGATATTCCGAGAATGAAACCTTGCTAAGGGCAGAATTAAAACCCATCAGTGGGAATCCAAAAGAGAATTTTTCCCCTTTACTAGATGAATTGGTGAAAGAATGTAACTCTCTCCATCTTGCATGCCATTGCACAGTTATACAGGAGTTTATAACAGATTCTATTCTTGCCTCCATATTGCTTCCAGACTTTCTTTTCCTTCAGCAATCAATAGGCACTGCAAAAAGGAAGAATCAAACTAGAGCTTTTCAGGCTGCAGCAAATGAAAAAATGCTTGCAAGAAGGAGCCCATACAATCTTAAAAGACAGAAGGAGAAAATAAAATGACCCACAGGAGGCTGTGTAAATTCTCTTCTCATTAGTTTATACAATACAGTCTTGTAATTAATCATCAACTTTAAATTAATTTCCATTTACTGATCTTAAAATTACTTAAAAGACATCAGAGCCTGAGCTTGACACATGATGATACAGTCTAAACTGGCAACAAATAAAGGTACTGTGTATTAATGCAAGAGATTATTTAGCATTAAAGGAAGTAATTCTTGATCTGCAAGCCTGCAATACAAACTCTCTTGCTCATGCCTCATTCTAGTTAATAAGAAAAATGGTACACATTTTCTCCTATTGATTTAATGCCAGTGGTCTTTCTACCCTTTTCTATGGCCTTCTGCATAACCAAGACAGAACAGTTAGTGATAGGTTAAATACAGTGAAGACCTTTATTAGCGTCATTGGAGCAGACCTTTAATATTCCTGTGACTGGTTCCAAGAATGTTCCTCTGCCCTTCCCTCAAAATGCCTTTAGAGGATGGGTTGACGCCATAAAGATTAAATTGTTGTAGTTATTTTCTTTTCTTTTACTCTTTTAATGCTTTCAAGATAAAACTAATAACACCACTGCCCATAGAAAATGCCCTGTAATTCTGCTAGGTTTGACCGATGAATCAGACACAGTGTGTAATTACCTTCCCTAGAACGGAAGACCAACAAGATCTGGGCTCCAGGCTGCAATGACATAGCCTCATATGTGCTGGGAAGGAAGCTAACTCTATCCTCCTTTTAGGATTGCAATGCTGGGCTCTTTTGCACAGCTGCTCTATTGGAACTGGGCAACTGGGGACAGAGCCAAGAGGTGGCTGGTCTCTTCTCCCAAGTAACAAGTGATGATAGGACAAGAGGAAACAGCCTCAAGCTGTACCAAGGGAGGTTTAGACTGAGTATTAGGAACTATTTCTTCACCAAAAGGGTGGTCAGGCATTGGAACAGGCTGCCCAGGGCAGTGCTGGAGTCACCGTCCTTGCTAGTGTTCACAAACCATGTAGACAAGGCTCTCAGTGACATGGGTTAGTGGTGGCCTTGGCAGTGCTGGGAATGGTTGGACTGGGCCCAATCTGGCTGATTCTATGATTCTATATCACAATATGGCAGAAATGGCTTTAGGTTTCAGTGCGACACAAGTAGCCCATAAAGGATTTTTTTCTGTCATACTTACTCTTAGGTAACAATGAAAGTTTGCACTGGTAATAGAATCTCCTTTATTCAGAGCATGCTACAAGACCACAACACAACTACTCTACATGGGAAAATGTATTAAAATGGCAGAAGATGAAACCCATGAAAAATCTGTTTTTCCTGTTAACTTCCACAGAGTCCAAAATATTAATTTTTTTTTTTTATATCTACTTCCTGAGTGTCACTTTGAAAAATCACTGTTACAAAGATTCTGCTTTACTAACCTGGTTAAATCAAATTCCCTCCTTTGAAAATGTGAATACTTACATTTGAGTGCTGTAAAGAACTGGATCAGGTAAGTAACTGAATTGCAGCCTCACAATTAAATCTAGTTCTTGTGACTACAAATGAGAATCTTTTAATGGAATTTAGTACAGACAGAGACCTTGGAAGAAAGAGCACAGGAACTGCAGAGGGATTCAGAGACAATGAAATTAGGTATTATGGTGGAGGGCAAGAGTCTTTCCAACAGACTAATCTGGCACCTTTGCACTGGAACATAACACACTAAATGGCAAGGTTAAGAGACTACTGCAAATGCAAATACAGTAGAGCTAAACAACTTCCACAGAGGAATATGTTCACCTAGCACTGAACTTTGTTTTCTGTTCCCCAGCTAAACCATGCAAGGTGGAACTTCCCTCCACTGCTTGAGAAGGTCATGCTTAGAAGCACTCCTGGGACGCTACAATTAGTAATCATATCCACGATGTGGCATCAAAACTGATGTGAAAAGAATAGCTCAACATACTTTTCTGATGCACAATGGCTCTTTAGTGTCATCTCCTCTTGTAGTCCTCTCCCTATTTGCAGATAAGCTTGATTACACATCCTTTAATGAAACTAGCACTGCCAAAAAATGAGGTTTCACTGTACAAAACCAAATTGCAATAACTGCTGGCTGCATGTAAGCCAAGGCAATCCCATGAATTCTTCACGTTCACACAAACCATTACATCTTTATATGCTTCTACAGACCTCACAGTCCTTTGGCAAAGAAATCAAACACCCCATTTTTCAGGTGGGTCAAAAGGAGACACAGGAAAGTTACATGACTCATCTAGTCAGTAACTAGAAGGTAGAACTAGGATGAAGGATAAAACATCCTGATTCTTATTCCTATGTCCTAATCCACTGCATCATGCTGCTTTTGATGAGGGTAATTAAATTTTGTGGTTTGGGAGTAATTTGTCTTTGAGGTTCAGAAGGAAATTCCATCTTTCCAACCCAACATGCAGCACTGCTTAGGTGTGCCAGAGAGCAGCTTTCATTTTTCATTTAAATATTGAAAGTAAAAAAATAATCTAATCTTAATTACAGTCAAGTACAGGGAGGGCTTCAGAAAGACAGGATGTCTTTTCTAAAGTAATGGCAACATATTCTGCAATAACCGAGTTCTCAACAGCCATGTCTGGAGACCACTGAAAGCGGGATTTTTACCTCAGCACTCAGCAATGGCTCTTCACAACACAGCTAAAGGCAAGTACAACCATTGTGCTGCTCACCATCTACATGGTGGAAAAAAAAGCCTTGTATTTTAGGTTCAAAGGCTGAAAGAACAGATGAGAGGGAAGGTTTTACTTAAGAGAACAGCTGTTCTCTTTAAGGATAACTCTGTATTCTTTAGGGATATGTTGCAATTATCTAGTAGCTTTAATAATCTAGACTTCAAAATAAGGTATCAATATATTCAAAGGAAGATTAAGGACTAGATAAAGAACTGTTTGGATCAGAAGGATATACAGGACATCTACTTCAG